>NC_089007.1:1175000-1367000 GCF_963932015.1 Anas acuta | reverse complement strand
GGGGGTCAGGGGTGAGCCCAGCGCCCCCCCAAGCCCCTCACCTCTCCCCCTGCTTCCCTCCGCTCTTGGGGTTGACGAAGACGAGGAGCGGGTGGGTGTCGGGCACGGGGCTGACCTGCGGGGTGGGGGGTGAGACACGGACACGGGGGGGGGGGCACAGGATATTTGGGGGGGGGCACACGGATATTTTTTTTTGGGGGGGGGCACAGCTCACCCGCAGCGCCTGTCCCTCGGGGGTGGTGAAGACCTGGGGTCCCTCCTCCCCCGGCGTCCCGCTCCCGTCCTTCTGGCTGTTCTGCCGCTCCTGCGAGTGCCCGGGGGGGGTCACGGCCACGTCCCCCCCCCGGGGGCACCCCCCAGCCCCCCAAACCCCCCCCCCAGCCCCAGGCTCACCAGCACCACGGGTAGATGGCGAGGGGGGCAGGATGTGGTCCCGCAGCAGCCCGCAGTCGCCAGGTGGGGGGGCACGGCGGCCAGGCACTCCTCGTGGATCTGGGGGGGGGGGGGGGCACGGCGCGGGGTCGGGACCAATTTCGGCCCCCCCGTGCCCTCCCCCCCAGTGTCCCCCCCCCCCCACCTTGAGGTGGCACCAGACGCAGTGCAGCCCCGTCAGGCTCTGGAAGCTTTTGATCTTCTTCTGGCAGCGCCCGCACTTGCTGGCCTCGCAGCCGCCCTTCACCCAGACGTGGGCCTGGACCTGGGGGGGGGGCAGCAGCAGGGGTTGGGGGGGGCGTGGATGGACGGACAGACGGACGGGGGGGGTACGGACAGACAGACGGACACTGGGGATAAGGATGGATGGGGTGGGGGGGGACGGGTGGACAGATGGACACGGGGGGGTTATGGATGGACGGGGGGGGGTAAGGATGGGGGGGTACGGACGGACAGGGGGGGGATACGGACAGACGGACGGACAGCATGGCGGTCAGGAGAGCGGACGGACAGACAGACGGACGGACGGACGAGCAGAAGGTGAGACAGGCGGCCGGGCCGGGTGGAGTGACGGACAACGGGCGGGCGGGGCCAGGGATGGACAGACAGACAGACGGACGGATGAATAGATGGATGGACGGACAGAGGGATGGGTGGAATGGATGGACAGATGGACGGGATGGACAGGATGGATAGATGGATGAATAGACGGACAGATGGACATATGGACGGACAGACGGGATGGACGGACAGATGGATGGGATGGACAGACAGACGGACAAAAGGATGGATGGACGGACAGATGGGATGGACAGACAGACGGATGGGTGACGGACGGTGGACAGGTGGACGGACAGGTGGACAGAGTGGAGGGAAATGGACGGACAGACGGATGAGTGGACGGGATGGATGGATGGATGAACGGACATATGGACGGACAGACCGGATGGACGGACAGACGAACGGACGGAATGGACGGACGGATTGGACAGATGGATGGACAGACAAACAGATGGATGGACGGACAGACGGACGGACAGATGGACATATGGATGGTAGCGGACGGGACGGACGGAATGGACGGATGGACAGACGGACGGATGGATGGACGGACAGATGGATGGATGTACGGACGGACAGACGGACGGCCGGACGGGCGCCACTCACGCCGGCCTCCTTGCGGACTTGGCGTAGGTGCTGATGCAGCTGGGGGGGGCTTTGCGGGCGCAGCGCTCGTGGACGGTGAACTTACAGACTGGGGGCGGGGCCAAAAAGAGGGGGTGGGGCTTAGCGAGGCCCCGCCCCCGCTCCAGCCCCGCCCCCTCACCCATTCACACCACCGCCGCGTCCAGCCGGGCACCAATCGGCTTCGAGGTGGGCGGGGCTTGTGCGATGGCTCTGCCCCCAAGTGGGCGGGGCCTCGTGCACAGCTGGAGGGGGCGGGGCCTCGGGCAACAGCTGGGGCTGGGCCCAGCACCGCCCCCCCCAGGCCCCATCCCAACAGCCCCCAGTCCCTGGCCCCATCCCTGGCCCCATCCCGTCCCTGTCCCCATTCTGTCCCCATCAGGTCCCTGTCCCATTCCCATCCCATCCCCATCCCACCACCACCCAGTCCCTGTCCCCATCTTGTCCCTGTCCCATCCCCATCCCCATCCACCCCTACCAGGTCCCTGTCCCCATCCCCATCCCACAACCATCCCTGTCCCCACTGCACCCCCATCCCATCCCCATCCCATCCCCATCCCCATCCCCATCCTGATCCCAACCCCATCCTGTCCCCATCCCATCCCAGTCCCTGTCCTGATCCCAACCCCCTCCTGTCCCTATCCCCATCCTGTCCCCATCCCAACCCCATCCCATCCCGCTCCCCATCCCGCTCCCAACCCCATCCTGTCCCCATCCCATCCCCATCCCATCCAACCCCATCCTGTCCCCACCCCATCCCATCCCCGTCCTGATCCCAACCCCATCCTGTCCCCATCCCATCCCAGTCCCCATCCCGATCCCAACCCCATCCTGTCCCATCCCATCCCCATCCCATCCCGCTCCCCATCCCGCTCCCAACCCCATCCTGTCCCCATCCCATCCCCATCCCATCCCATCCCCGTCCCAATCCCAACCCCATCCTGTCCCCATCCTGTCCCCATCCCATCCCAGTCCCCATCCCGGTCCCCGTCCCGATCCCAACCCCATCCTGTCCCCATCCCATCCTGGTCCCTGTCCCAATCCCAACCCCATCCTGTCCCCACCCCGTCCCGGTCCCCACCCCGTCCCCGTCCCGCTCACAGGTGCAGCACAGCCCCTGTTTGCGCAGCCCGACCAGCAGCGTCTCGCACACGTTGCAATACACCGGGCGGTTTGAAGTGCTTCAGGCGCCACATGTGCTGCCCATCGTCCTTCATGTGCTGGGGACAACCGAGGGAACTGGGGGGTCAGAGCTGCCCGGGGGGGTCCCGGCACAGCCTCAGCCCCCCCCCAAGCCCCCACTCACCACCTCCAGGCCCAGCAGCACCAGCAGGGGGATGTTGGTGACGCCGCCGCGCAGCCACTCGGCCAGCGACACCGTCCCGCTGCCGTCGTAGTCGATCTCCCGCATCATCTCCTGCAGGATCTGGGGGGGGGGGGACGTGGGGATGAGCTGGGGGGGGGGACAGGGAATGCGAGGGGTCGGGGGGAGCCCCCCCCAATCACCCCAGCCCCGCTCACCGGCTTCAGCTCCGTGACGTCCCAGTCCAGGTACTGGGCCACCCGCATCATCTGGGTGATGATCCGCTCCACCTCCTGCGGCACCGAGCGTCAGGAAGGGGCTGGGGGGGCCCATCCTGACCCCCCTGACCCCCATCCTGACCCCCCCGACCCCCATCCTGAGCCCCCCCATCCTGACCCCCCCGATCCCCCCCCACTCACCGAGCTGTCCAGGAGCCCGTTCCCATCCTTGTCATAGAGCTTGAAGGTGACTGGGGGGGGGGGGGGCACAAGGGGGGTGAGATGGGGGTTGCCCCCCCTTTGCCCCCCCCCCGCCCCCCCCAGGCCCCACTCACACTCCAGCTTGTCCTCGGGGCGCCCTCCCTCCAGCAGCGAGAAGTAGCAGGAGACGTCGTTAACGCAGACGAGGCCGCTGCCTGCCGGGACGGATGGTGCTGAGCCCCGTGGCCCCCCCCCTCGGTGTCCATCCCTGGCCCCCCCCCGACCCCCCCCCGGTCCCTCACCCGGCTGCCCGGGGGCCGTGCTCTGGAAGGACATGAAGAGGTGGCGGCACAGCGCCTCGGGGACATCGCTCGCCTCCAGGTAGCTCTGCAGGAACAGCCTGAAGCCCTCGAAGTCCACGCACTGAGGGGGGGGGGCACAGAGGGGTTGTAGGAACATGGGGGGGGGGGGCAGCGTGCGGCCCCCGGCCCCCCCCCCCCTCCCGGGACCCACCTCTCCCTGCAGGTGCTGGGACAGGGCCCCGTCGCCGTAGAAGTCCTGCAGCACGTCCTGCACCTTCTTGCTGCTGTCTGGGGGCAGAGGCGTGGGTGTGAGGACCCCCCCTCACCCTTGTGTCCCCCCCCCACCCCACCGCCCCCCCCCAAAACTCACAGTCCAGGTATTTCTGGAGGTGGGCGAACTCCTCGGGGCTCAGCGTGCCCCACTCCGGGCTCTCCTCCATGGCTGCCGGCTGGCCTGCGGGGCGAGGGCTGCGGTGGGGGCACAGCGGGGACCCCCCCCTTTCACCCCCCTGCCCCTCACCCCACCACTTGCCCCAGCACAGCCCCATGGAGGGGGGGGCGCAGAGAGGGGGGGGTCCACCCTTAGCGTGGGGACAGCCACCGGCTTCGAGCCACCGCCGCTGTCAGGGGGGGAGGACGATGAGGACTGGGGGGGGGTGGTACCAGCCACCCCCCCACCCCACCCTGGCCACAGCCCCGGGGCTGAGCATGGCGTCGCCGGCCCCACGCAGCCCCCCCCCGGGGCCCCCCCCCACCCCGCCTTGGCCATTACTAATTGATGGCAGCGCCTGGCTCCAGGCGCCGGCACGGCGGGCGCTGGCACCGCGGGGAGGGCGCGCGGGCGGCCGGGTGCCCCCGTGGGCGGGAGCGGGGACACGCGGGCGGCGGCGCCCGGGCACGTGCGTGTGCCCCCCCCCCAAAAAAAAAAAAAAAAAAACACAAAAAACCAAAAAAACAACAAAAGACGTGGGCAGACGCTTCCCCAACGCAGCTGCGTGCGGGCGAGCATCCGGCTCCTGCGCTCGCCCACGGGTGCTGCTCACCCATGGGTGCTGCTCGCCCACGGGTGACACCACCCACGGGTGCTGCTCAGCCAGGGGTGCACGCTGGCACGTGGGTGGCCCCCCCCTCAAGGGTGCACACCCACCCATGGGTGCCACCCGCCCATGGGTGCTGCTCATCCACAGGGGTGCACCCTCGCCCACGGGTGCTGCTCGCACAAAGGTGCTGCCCACAGACGGGTGCTGCTCGCCCCCGGGTGCCCCCCACCCATGGGTGCCCACTCGCCCCCGGTGTCCCCCCCTGCCTCATCCCCACCCCCGTGCCACCCAGGCGCGGCGGCGCCGTCCCTGAGGGCGGGGGCTGAGCTTTGCCCCCTGCGTGGCACCGGGGAGCAGGCGGCAAACGGGGCCGGGGCAGGGCCGGTGCCGGTGGCCCCCACCCCCCCCCAAGGGCTGGGGGTGACGGAGGGGGGGGGGGCACGCACGGCACCCCCCGCCCCAAAACCCCCCAGATGTGACCCAAACGTGACCCGAACGCCCCCTCCTGTAGCACCCTTGGGTGCGTCACGATGCTTTGCGTAACGGGCATGGAGCGGGGGCCGCGGGGGGGGGGCACGGGGCAGCCCCCCCCCCGCTCCTCCTCCCGGTGCCACTACCGGGAGGAACGGGGCCGCCCACGCCCGGGGCTGCCCCGGGGGGGGGGGACACCGGGGGGGCGCCCCCAGCCCCGTCCCGGTGCCGTCGGTCCCGTAGGAGGCGGCACCGAGCTCCGGGACGGCTCCGTGCAGGTGGGAGGCGGCGGCGCCCAAGCACCGGGGCGGGCGGGGGGCCGGGATGCACGGCGGGGCCCCCCCCCCCCCGATACCCCCATTGCCCCGGCCGGGCCTTTCGGTTCCGCCGCGCACCCCCCGCTGCCCGGTTTCCCGGACGGAGACCGGGACCGGAGCTCGGAGTCCCGGAACCCGCCGCGCCCGGGGGCTGCACCGAGAGCAACGGGGCCGGGAACGGGGCCGGGAACGGGGCCGGGAACGGGCACCGGGCGGGGAGCGGCGGCACCGGGCTGCAGCCGGGCCGTGCCCCGCCGGCGCCGCTTCCTTCCCGTTCCTCACCCCGGTGCCGCCGTTTCCTCGCCCGGTGCTCGCGGGCGGCCCCGTTCCCGTTCCCGTTCCGTGCCCGTCCCGGTTCCTCCCGGTTCCCGTCCGCGCGATGCCGTTCGGCTCCCCCCCGGGCGGGGGGGCGACGCATCCCGGTGCCGGTACCGGTGCCGGTCCCCCCCCTCCCCGTCCCACCCCGGTCCCACCCCGCTTCCCACCCATCCCACACCGCTGCCCGCCCCGTCGGTGCCGGTGCCGGTGCCGGTACCTGCCGGGGCCGGGGCTGGGCTCAGGTCCCGGCTCCGCCGCTCAGCCCCGTCCCGGTGCCCGCGCTCCCGCCGCGGCCCGGCCCCGCTGACATCACGGCCCGGCGGGGCGGGGCGGGGCGGCACCGGGCGCACGTGCGGCGGGGGGGGGGGGGGAGCCCCGGGGGGGTGGGGGGGAACCCCGGAGCCCCACGGTCCCCGGGGGGGGGGGAGCGGTGCTCCGGTTTCCCCCCGGTTTCCCCCCCCCCACAGCCGCCGTCGTTCACTGCCGGCTCCGTGAAGCCCCCCCCGGTGCCCCCCGGTGCCCCCCCGGTGCTCCCGGTACCACCCTTCGGGGCGCACCGCCCCCCCCCCCCCCCGTGGGTTGAGGCCCCGGTGCTTTCTTCCTGGGCCCCCCCCCCGGGTGCGGGGGGGACCGGAGGGAACCGGAGGGGACCGGGGGGGGAAACCGGGGGGGGGACGGGGGGGGGGGGGGGCCCGGATCGCGGCGCCCCCCGTGGGCGGGGCGGAGGGAGAGGCGGCCCCGGGGGGGGGGGGGAGGGGGGGGGCACCGGGGAAATCCCCGCGGGGGCGGGGCGGCGCCGCATCCTGCCTGCCCCGGGGGCTGGGGGGGGACACAACGGGCACGGCCCCCCCCCCGTGCCTCTGCTCCCCCCCCACCCCCGGTACCGGCCCCCCCCCTCGCCGCCGTTATCGCGGTGGGGGCGGTGGCGGTTTTGGGGGGCCGCCGCGGGGTGAACCTCAGGGGCCTGCGGGCACGGGGCGGGCCCGGTTCCCCCTCCCCCCACCCCCCCCCCCTTCCCGTCACGGCGGGGCGGGGGCCCGCCCCCCCCCCCCTCCCTGCTCCTCCCCCCCCCCGAGCGGGGCGCGGCGCCTTTAAAAACCAAAATGGCGGCGGCGGCTCCCGCCCTCCCCTCCCCCCTCCCGTTCCCTCCCCTCCCGCCGCCGCCGCCACTTCCGGTGGGCGGGGCCCGGAGGCCGGAAGTGTGTCGCGCTCGCAAGATGGCGACTCCCTATGTGACTGACGAGACCGGTGAGCGCGGCCCGGCCCGGCCCGGTGCTCCCGGGGACCCTCCCCCGGCCCGCCGCCCTCCCCCGGCCCCCCCGGGGCTGGGCCCTGCCCTTTCCCCTCGGCCCGTTACCGGCTGTACGGGTGCCCCCAGCGCGGCACCGGCACCGGGAGGGCCCCGAGGGGCTCCCGGGGAGGGGGGGGCGGGGGCCTGAGGGGGGGTCACCGGGATGGGGGGGGGCGGGGCGGGGGGGCTCCAGGGGGAGGGGGGAGGTGCCGGGGGGGCTCCCGACACGGGATGGGGGGGGGTCTGGGGGTCTCGGGGTTGGGGGCCCCGAGGGGTTCCCGGGGGTGTCCGGGGGGCGGACCGGGGGCTCCCGGGGGTGGGGGAGGGGGCTTCAGGGGGGCTCCCGGAGCAGGGGGGGGGGGTTCCGGGGGGCTCCCGGGGTTGGGGGTGGGGAACGGGGGGCTCCCGGGGCTAAGGGTTGGGGCACCGGGGGGCTCCCGGGGTAAGGGGGGGGGTCCCGGGGGGCTCCCGGTGGTCTCCCGGGGCCCCCCAGCCGACAGCACGCCCCCCCCCCGCAGGGAAGTACATCGCCTCCACGCAGCGCCCCGACGGCACCTGGCGGAAGCAGCGGCGGTGTGAAGGAGGGCTACGTGCCGCAGGAGGAGGTCCCGGTGTAAGTGTGGCACCGGGGGGGGGGGCACCGGGAACACGGGGAGGGGAGGGGGGGTGATCCCGGGGTGGGGGTCCCCGGGCGGAGGCACCGTGACCCCCCCCCCTCCTTCTCCCGGGGGAGCGCGGCGAAGCCAGGAGCCCCCAGCCCGCCCCCGGCGCGCCCCAGCCGGGTTTACGTCTCGGGGTCTCGGTCTCTTTCCAGGTGCCCGAGCAATTCTGACCCCCCTTAGCCGCGCGCTCACGGTACGTATCCGGCCGGCCTGCGCCGCCAGGAGGCCCCCCCAGGGCCCGGGGGGGGGGGGGGGGGGGAGGACGGCGGCGGCGGGGGCCGGGGCAGAGCGCAGGACGGGGGCCGAAACGGGGCTGGAGGCGCCGAGGGTCGCGGCTCGGCGGGGGGTCAGCGCCTCTCCTTCCGCGCAGGTACGAGAACAAATACGTCAAATTCTTCAAGAGCAAACCCGAGCTGCCCCCGGGGCTGAGCCTGGAGCCCGCCGCGCCCCCCCGGCAAGCAGCCCGGCAAGGCGGAGGGAGGCGAGAGCGGACTGTCCAAGGCGGCCAAAAGGAACTTGAAACGCAAGGAGAAGAGGAAGCAGCAGCAGGAGAAAGGGGAGCGGGAGACGGACGAACTGAGCCACTCGCTGGAGAAGGTTTCCCTGGGGGGGGACGCGCCGGGGGCCGCGCCGCAGCCGGCCTGCGGCACCCAGGCCCCGCCGACGGCGAAGCCGCGGCCTCGGAGAAGGCCAAGAAGATCAAGAGCCTGAGGAAGAAGCTGCGGCAGGTGGAGGAGCTGCAGCAGAGGGCTCGACTCCGGCGACATCAAGCAGCCCACCAAGGAGCAGCTGGAGAAGCTGGGCCGGCGGAAAGCCCTGGAGGAGGAGCTGCAGGAGCTGGAGCTGGACTTGTAAGGGGCTGGGGAGGGGGGGGGGGGGAAGCAAAGGGAGGGGAGGGGGGTGCGGGGGCCGGCCCTTGGGGGGGGGGGGGCGCGCGGCGGGCACGGGGCGCACGAGGGCCGGGTGCCCCCACTGAGCGCCAGGCCCCTGGGGTTTGTTCCGGTGTCGGTTTTTGTTTTCAGAACAGTTTTTTTTTTTTTTTGGTCGTTTTTTTGTCTTTTTGATTTCCCAGCTGTCGGTGGTAGGAACTCAGCGTCTCTCAGACACCTCTTCTCCTCCTTTTTGTTTTTTTTTTAATTTTACCGGGGGTGGGGGGGGAGCGGTGGTGCTGCGGAGGCGGGGGCGGGGGCCGTGGCTTTTCCTTTCCTCCTTCCCCAGCCCCCCCCCCCCCGTGCTGTGTTGCCACCCCCCCCCCCCTTGGTTTTTAAACACCACGCAATAATAAAATTGCAGCAGTGACGCGGCGCCGGGCGCGGGCTCTGCCTCTCCCTGCTCACAGCCCCCTGGGGGGGGGGGGGGGGACACAGGAGGGCGGGGGGGGCAGGGGGGCTCTTCCTCCCCCTCCTCATCCTCCACCCCCAGCCGTGCCAGTGCCGGCGTCACCGTTGGGGCCGCGCACTGGGACAGAGCCGCCTTTGTGTCCCGCCAGGCGGTGTCACAGCGGGGGCACCCGGCCCCCAGCGGCCCCCCCCTCCCCGTGCCCTATTTCCCGGGTGATGCTGGCAGCGGGGCCGGGGCTGGCAGCGGCCCCGTGCTCGCCTCCGGCCGCTCCTCGGGGACAAGGACAGCGCCAGCAGCCAAAAAAACCCATCCCCCCCCCCCCGGGATGTGTTGGGGGGGGCTCCTGTGGCTCTGGTCCCCGTGGGAAGGGGCAGGGGGATGGGCACGGTGTCCCCCAAGCCCGGGCTGTGCCCCCCCCCCCCCAGGGAATGGGGCTGTGTTTGGGGTGATCCTGCAGGGGGGGTGGTGCTGGGGTGGTGCCAGTTCACTGGACTGGTTTGTACTGGGGCTGGGGGGGACGTGGGGGGCTCGGGGGAGGGGTGGTCTGTAGGGTCAGCGGGGCTGGGGGCTCCTGGGTGGGGTTTTAAGGGGTGGGGGTACCGGGGGGGGCTGTGGCAGGGTGAGTGTCCGTGTGCAGGGAGCTGCTGAAGGGCAGGGGGCACAAGGGGGGGCCCTGGGGGGGGTGCTCACAGTGCTCCCTGCCCCCATTTTTTCAAAGCTGGGGCCGTGGGGGGGTCCCTGCCACCTGTGCCCCCCCCCCAATATGTGACAAGGTGCAGCTGTACAACAGGGGTTGCCCAGAGCCCCCCACCTCCCCCATTTCAGTGCTGCTTTTTCCTGCCCCCCCCCCCCCCCCCCCAAGATCTTTCTGTTCAAGGGGAGCGTCCTGGGGGGGGCGTGGGGGCGTGCACAGTGTTTGGGTAGGTCCTGCAAAAATAAACGAGGGCCTTTATTTGTACGGGGTCTCGGCTGGCGCGGGGGCCAGGCAGGCACTGCAAGGGGGGGGGCACAAGGGGGGGGTTGGGGCTGGTTACAGGACAGGCACAGCAAAGTGGGGGGGGTGCAGCACCCCAAGGCACGGATGGTGGGGACCCCAGGGCCGCTCAGGGGGGGCCGCGCGGCGGGGGGGCCGTGAGGGGCACGGTGGAGCCGCAGTCGTCATCGGGGGGCCCGGTGGGGGCCGGGGGGGGCGCGTTCTCCAGCTGCCGGTCCCGCAGGCTCCGGATGTAGCTCTGGGGGGATCGTGGGGAGGGGGGGGACACAGCGACACGGGGGTGTCAGGGGGGGTTTGGGGTGCCTGCTGCCCCCCCCCCCCAGGTGGGTGCACGCTCACCGGGGCCAGCACGTCGCCCGCGTAGCGCTTGACGGGGGGGGGCTTGCGGCGGTAGGTGCCCTCGGGGGGGGCCGGGCTCTGGCGGCGCTTGGCCTCCTTCTGCCGGATGCGCAGCAGCTGCAGCCGCTTCTGGCGCCGGCTGAGGGTCGCTGAGCAGGGAGGGGGCTCAGCCCCGGCCCCCGCCGGCACCCTCAGCGTCCCCATGGCCACCTCCGGCCCCACCCTGGTGGCTTCCCCCCCCCCTCGCCGCTCCCAACGCCATCCCCGGCCCCTTCCCTGTTGCGATTTCCATCTCCCAGCTCTGCCATGGCCCCGCTGCCCCCTTTCTCCCCTCTTTTCCCCTCCCGTCCCTCCCAACCGGGCACGTCCCAGCGTGGTGCCTGCCCCCATCTCTGTCCCCATCCCAACCCCGTCCTCATTTCCACCCCCATCCCCCTTCCCCTGCCCATTCCCGTGCCCGTTTCCATCCCATCCAAACCCCAGCCCTATTTCCCCACTGGGGCCATCCTGTTCCCCATCCCTATCCCCATTCCCATGCCCATTTCCATCCCAGTCCCCATCCCATCCCAACCCCACCCCCATTTCCATCCCAATCCCATCCCATTTCCATCCCTATCCCCATTCCCATGCCTATTTCCAACCCTGTGCCCATTTCCATCCCTATTCCCATCCCATCCCTACCCCCATTATCCATCCCCATCCCATTCCCACCCCCATTCCCACCCTCATTTCCCCCCCCACTCCCCATCCCGTCCCCCCACCCCCCCTCACCATCACTATGGGAGAAGCCCCCGGCCGTCAGCTTCCACTGCACGAGGACTCCGAGGAGGCTGAGCGCGGGCCAGGCTCCCAGCACGGCCCAGCTGTACCAGCACAGCGGCGCCGGCGGCGCCAACCGCAGCCGGTCGTAGACGTAGAGCAGCAGGGCCAGCGCCTCCAGCACGTAATCGGCGCACGCCACCACCGCGGCCGCCCCGCACACGGCCGTGGCCAGCACGGTCAGCGGCTTCTGCCAGTGCAGGGCCAGCAGGGCGCAGAGCAGCGCCAGCCCCAGCAGCCCCCCCGCCGGCACCCAGGGGCTCTGCGGCTGCAGCAGGGGCGCGGTGGCCACCAGCGCGGCCGTGGCCAGCAGCAGCCCCAGCAGCAGCCCGGTGGTGAAGAGCCCCACGCTGCGCACCAGCGCCGTGAGCAGCCCGCACAGCGCCCCGATGCCCAGCGCGATGCCCGCGCTCACCTCCAGGCTCAGCTGCGTCTCCAGCACCCGCTCCTTGTAGCACAGCACGAAGATGACGGCCGAGCCCAGCAGCAGCCCCGACAGGAACATGATGGCCTTGAAGCAGCGGTAGCCTGACGGGGGCCAGGGGGGGCTCACCGGGGGGCTCTGTGCATGGTGCCCCTCCTCCGGCCGTGCCCCCCCCCGGACAAGTCCCACGGTGTCCCCGGTGACATCCCCGTCTGGCCGTACCCCCCCCGGTGACGTCCCACGGCGTCCCCCGTGATGTCCCATCTTGCTGTGCCCCCCAGCTGTGTCCCCCGTGGTGTCCTCATCTTGCTGTGCCCCCCCCAGCCACCTCCCACGGTGTCCCCAGTCACATCCCCATTTTGCCGTGCCCCCCCAACCATGTCCCCGTTCATGTCCCCGTCTTGCCGTGCCCCCCCCAGCCATGTCCCACAGTGACCCCAGTGACATCCCCGTCTTGCTGCCCCCCCCCCCGGCCACCTCCCACAGTGTCCCTGGTGCCGTCCCATCTTGCTGTGCCTCCCCCCAACCGTGTCCCCGGTGATGTCCTCGTCTTGCTGTGACCCCCCCGCCCACATCCCCCGGTGTCCCCCACGCTGTCCCATCTTGCTGTGCCCCCCCAGTCACATCCCCATTTTGCCATGCACCTCCCCCGACCACGTCCCCGTTCATGTCCCCATCTTGCGGTGCCCCCCCCAGCCATGTCCCCAGTGACATCCCCGTCTTGCTGCCCCCCCCAGCCACGTCCCACAGTGTCCCTGGTGCCATCCCACCTTGCTGTGCCCCCCACCACATCCCACGGTGCCCCCTGGGCCATCCCCTCTGGCCGTGGCCCCCCCTCCCAAACTGCACCCCCTTGGCTGTGCCCCACAGCATCCCCTGCACCCCGTCCCCCCGTGGCACCCCTTGTCCCCCGATGTCCCCTTTCTGCCCGTGCCCCCCGTACCCCATCCACGGCGCTCCCCGCTGGACCCCCCCACCCGTGCCCCCCCCGCGCCCCCCGCTCACCGAAGCCTCCGCAGACGAGGCCGAGGAGGCAGCCGAGGGCGCAGAGTGCGGCGGGGCCGGGCTCGAGGGGGGGCCGCGGCTCCAGGCGGCAGCGCGGCACCGAGGGGGCTCCGGGCTCCATCCCCGCCGGGCTGGGGGCGCACGGGGCGGCCACGCTGGGGGGCGCCGGGACCCCCCCCCCGCTGCCCCCTTCCCGGCCCCGGGGCGGCGGAAACGCGCGCGGGGGGAGCCCCCTCCCCCGGTACCCCCCTCCCCCGACCCCCCCACCCCCGCCCCGCACATCTGGGAGCGGGGCCGCGGCGGGGGGCGGGGGGCGCGGGGGCCCCGTCCCGGGACTCACCCGCTCCGGGGGCGGCGGGACCCGGCCCGGCCGCGGGGCTCACACACGGCCGGGACCGGGACCGGGACCGGGAGCGGGGCCGGGAGCGGGGCCGGGGGCGGTGCGGGGCGGGACAGGGAGCGGGGCCGGGGCCGGGGCTGGGGGCGGCGGGGGGCGGGAGCGGGGCGGGGGGAGCCGCGGCGGGGCCGGGATGGGAGCGGGGAGGGGAGCCCGGCACGGGGGGGGGGCGACGGGGACACGCGCGGGACACGGACACGCGTGGGGATGGGGCAGGGGCACGCGTGGGGGACACGGACAAGCGCTGGGGGCAGAAGCTCACGAGGGACACGGACACGCGTGGGGGATGGGACACGCGTGGGGAGGGGACACGCGGGGTTTTGGGGACACGCGTGGGGGGCCGGTGCCCGTCGTGGGGCTGGGACCTGCCGTGGGGCCGGGGCACACGAGGGGGCGCGGGCACGTCGGGGGCACGGACACGCGTGGGGCAGCCCGGCCCCAGCCCCGGTCCCGGCCCCAGCCCCGGCCCCAGCCCCGCCCGGGGGCAGCGCGGGACGGCGACTCCGCGCCCGGCACTGAAGGGGTTAAAGGGGGCGGGGCTTCGCTGAGGGGGCGGGGCCTGGACTGGTGACGCAACCGGGCCTGGCCACGCCCCCGGAAGCGAGCGTGGCGGCGGCGGCGGGCGGGCGGAAGGCGGAAGTGAGGCGCGCGAGGGACCCGGGGGGGGGCGGGAGGAGGCGGAGACCCCCCCCCCGCCGGCACCGGCACCGGCACCGCTCGGGGAGCGCGGCGGGGCCCCGGGGGCCGCCCCGGGCCTGCCTCCCGCGGCCGCTCCCAGCCCCCGGTTCCCCCGCCGGTCCCCCCGGTAGCGGCCCCCACCCTCCCGGTTCCCCCCCGGTTCCCCCCGTTCCCCCCGGGCCCCGCTGACTCCGCTCCCGGCTGCAGGGGCGATGGCGGTGACCTAACTCCCGGGGCCGCCGCCATGGCTCAGCCCCCGCCGGGCCGCGGGGCAGCGGCCGAGGCCGAGGGGGGCGGCGGCGGGAACCGGGAACCGCCCGGGGCCGGGGCAGGAGGAGGAGGAGGAGGAGGAGGAGGAGGGGGGGGGGGAGGCGGCCGGGCCCCCCCGGGCAGCGCCGCCTGGAATGGGAGCTGCGGCCTGCGACCGGCGGCCGCCACCACGGAAGACGACGGCAACGATGACGGGGATGGAGACGGCTCCAGCACCGGGGGCTGCTGCCGGTGCCGGGCCCGGGACGGATCCTGCGGCCTCGCCTGCCCCCGCTGCGCCGCCACCGAGCAGCGGCCGCCACCGCCAGCACCCCGCGAGGCCGAGGAGGGCGAGGAGGACGCAACCGGAGAGGACCCGGGGGGCGCGGGGAAGGGATCCCGGAGACCCCGGCGACGCCAGCGGCCGCGCTCGGCCCCCAAGGAGAAGGAGAAGGAGGAGGGCGGCCGGCGGCAGCGCCCAGCGAGGAAACGGAGCCGCGGGGCCCGTGTGGAGGAGCTGGCCCGGCTGAAGGCGCTGCTGGAGGCGGCGCTGGGCCAGGCGCGGAGGTTGTGTGCGGAGGCCGGCGGCCGCCTGCTCTGCTCCTGCTGCCGCCTGGGCGCCGCGGAGCTGGGCTCGGCACCGGGCACCGTGCGCAGCTGGGGCCGGCGCGTGGGGCAGCGGGCACGCAGCGGGTGGCTGCGGGCGGCCCGGGGGCTGCGGGCCGGGGCGGAGGTGGCGCGGCGCCTGCTGTGGATGCTCTGCGCGCTGCTGCTGCTGCTCCTCGTGCTGCTGCTGGGCTGCCTGCGGCTCTGCTGGCGCGCCGTGGCCGCCGGCGTGGCCAGGCTGGGCCGGACCCGGCTCGCGGCGTTCCTCGACGCCACCGGCCTCCGCAGGACGTGGGGGCTGCTCGGGGCGGCCGGGACTTGCCAGCGCCTCCGGGACTGGCTGCGGAGGTGGCGGGCTCCCCCCGGGGAGTTACGGACAGGCTGCGGGCCGGGGGACGCGGCGCCGGGCCTCGACCCAGGGGCTCCGGCCGCCAGCTCCGGGGAGGAGGTGGCCCGCCTGCTGGCCATGGCCGATGTGCCCGAGGAGGAGCTGAACCCCTTCCAGGCGCTGGGCGTGGAGGCGACGGCGTCGGACGCCGAGCTGAAGAAGGCGTACCGCCGGCTGGCCGTGCTGGTGCGTGAGCGGGGGGCCGGGGGCTGGTGGCGAGCTGCGGCCCCGCTGGGACGTGGTGCTGAGCCCCCCCTGCGCCTCCCAGGTCCACCCGGACAAGAACGAGCACCCGCGAGCTGAGGAGGCCTTCAAGGTGCTGCGGGCGGCCTGGGACATCGTCAGCAACCCCGAGAGGAGGAAGGAGTACGAGATGTGAGTGGGCCGGGGTGGCGGGCGGGGGGCTGCGGGGGTGCCCTCACCCCCTGGAGCCCCACCGGGTCCTTCTGCGAGGGGAGCGGGGAGAGCACCGGGTCTGCGGCCCCGTCCCCCCACGGGGGTCTCGTGCAGCCCCACAGCGCCAGGCTCTGACCCCGTCTCTCTCCCCGTGGCCGCAGGAAGCGGATGGCAGAGAGCGAGCTGAGCCGGTCCGTGAATGAGTTCCTGAGCCGGCTGCAGGACGACCTGAAGGAGGCCATGAACACCATGATGTGCAGCAAGTGCCAGGGCAAGCACAAGTAGGTCCCGAGGCTCCCGGCCCCGCTCGGGGTTGAGGTGTTTGGGCCGTGGGCTCCGTCCCGGCCCCGCGGTGCTGCCCCGGCGGGGGCTGACACGGCACCGACCCCGCAGGAGGTTTGAGCTGGACCGCGACCCGCTGAGCGCCCGCTACTGCGCCGAGTGCGGGCAGCTGCACCCCGCCGAGGAGGGCGACTTCTGGGCCGAGTCCAGCCTGCTGGGGCTGAAGATCACCTACCTGGCCGTGATGGACGGCAAGGTCTACGACATCACCGGTGGGTGCCGCCGCCCGCGTCCCCCGGCCCCCTGTGGGGGTGTCAGGGCGAGCCCCCGGTGACGCCGTGTGTGTCCCCGCAGAGTGGGCCGGCTGCCAGCGCGTGGGGATCTGCCCCGACACCCACCGCGTCCCCTACCACATCTCCTTTGGGGCGCGGAGCGCCGGCGCAGGCGGGCGGCAGAGGTCAGTGCTGGCAGTGGGACGGGGACCGGCGGCAGCAGGGAGCGACGCCGGGGCCTGGCTGCTGCTGGGGGGGGTGGAGTGGGAGGTTTGGGGGGGCTGGGGGCTGTTGGCCCCCCCAGGAGCCCACCCAGACGCTGCCTTCCTGCCAGCAGGAGCGCCTCCAAGGGCAGCCCCAGCTCTGCCGCCGACCTGCAGGACTTCTTCACCCGCGTGTTCCAGGGGACCTCAGGACCGATGCCCGGGGGCTTCCCGTCGCCCCCCCCGCCCGCAGCCCCCCCGGGGGCCGCGGCTGCAGCCGGGGCCCCGCCGAGGACCGAGGGGGGAGCCCCCAAGGGCGACGCCAAGCACAAGAGGCGGAAGAAGGTGCGGCGCCCCTTCCAGCGCTGAGCGCCCCGCGGGTGCTGGGGGGGCGCTCCCTGGGAGGGGGAGGCCGTGCTCTGTCGGGCACTACAAGGGCTCTTTGAAATAAAAAAAAAATCTATTTTTTTTTTAAAGTAATCTGTGTGTTTAGAAGTTAACTGGGGAGTCTGTGAGCTGGTGGGGCTGGGGTGAGCAGGAGGAACTGCGCTGGAGGCAGCCACAGAACCCCCAGGGGGGCACAGCGGGGGCCGTGCTGGACTGACCCCCCCCAGGTCTCGTCAGGGGGTGTTGTAGGAGCCCAGGTGCCCATGGCAGGGGGGGCTGCTGCCCCTTCCCTCCACGCGCACCCCAAAACACCTGCGGGGCAGCAGAGGGGCGTGGGCGAGCCCCCTCCAGCCAGAGCAGCTCTGGGGCCAGGCAGCTTCTAGCAGGTTCCGTGCTGCATTTGCAGCAGTTTCTTTTTGCTCGCTCCCCCCTATTTCTGACCCCGCACATCCCCTTTCTATTAATACAGCGAATGCAGCGCGCGGTCGCTGTGCTCACGGTGCGCAGCCGTCCTCAGCACCGCCGCCAGGCTCCCTGCACGCCCTCAGCCGCGATGGTTTTACTTCTCCAGCCTCAGCTCTGCACGGTTTGAGGGACACTCGGCACATTCCCCTAATGCTGAGGCCCAGGAGCCGTTTTTATTTGGATTTCTTTTTACATGAAGTCACGTAAAAAAGCCCTGCCTGCGTCCTGCCACCCTCTGTACTCCCAGGTGTGAGCAGCTGGGGTTTAACGGCCGTGTTCTTCTTTCTTACCACTTTTCCCAGCTTGAAGCACGGTTTAGAAGCGTGCCCCTTCTCTGCGGGGCGGGGGGCTGGCTCCAGGCGCTCTCTGGGGTGGCTGCGGGTGTTCTCCTGGCTGGGGGCTGTGCTGTGAGGAGGCTGCTCTGCTCTGGGGGGCCTTTATGACGGTGAAATTGCACAAAACACGAGGATGAAGGAGGCACAGGGTGGTTGCTCTTCCCACTGCTCGACAGTTCTCCCCTGGTGGGTGTTTCCCCACCGCCACGGGGTCACAAGGGAGTGTGTGGGGGGTGTGTGTGCGACGTGCCCGGCTCGCCCCGTCCAGCTCACGCATCTCCAGCAAAGCAGCAGGAGCTGAAGGCCCAGCGAGGAGCCCTCAGGAGACGCAGGAACCTTGCCAAAACCCTCGTGGGAAGCCCTGCAGGCAGGAGCTGGTGCACCCAGCCCCCGGGGGCGGTGGGCGCGGGGGGCTCAGTACTTGTTGATGCCGAAGAGCCGCACGCCGTGGAACTGGGGCAGCTTGGGCAGGAGGACGCTGAGCAGGGAGGCCGTGTTGATCACGAAGTGCGCGGGGTCGTACTTGGTGTAGAAGCTGGTGAGGAGGTACCTGGGGGGGGGAGAGAGGGAGCCCGCGGGTGATTCTGCGCTGCCCTGCTTCCCCGGGGGCAGGGCGGGGATTTTGGGGGGGGGGGGCTCGCTGCTGTTTCCTGTATGAAACCCCAGCGCCTCAGCTGGGAAAACCTCCCGACCCCCGGGACCTGTCTGTGCAGGGGCTGAATGCGCTGAGCTGTGCCTGCAGCAGCTCTGGAAGCCCCCCCACCCCCCCGCCCCGCTCCTCTCTGCCCGGTTTAGCGCGGCGCGGCACTCACAGCACCACCGGGGAGATGCTGAGGAACTTGCGCGAGGAGGTGCACTGCATCCCGTAGTCGATCTGCTCCCAGTGCGTGAGGAGGCGATCCCTGCCCTGGTCGGGGGTTTCAAACGGGGTCCCCTTCACTGTGTGCAGCAGCAAGTACATCACCTGCAGGGGTTGTGGGGGGGGGGACGTCAGCGAAGCCCAGCTCAGGCTGCTCTGAGGCTGGGGGAGCTCCTGGACACGAGGCAGAGCGCGGGGCAGAGAGCTCCTCGGGACCAACCCCCCCCCTGCCCAAGCAGTTCCCTCCAGCAGGCTGCCCAGGGAGGCCTCCAGACGGGCCTTGAAGATCTCCAGAGAAGGAGCCCCCCCAGCCCCCCTGGGCAGCCTGTCCCAGCGCTCCGGCACCCTCTCTGTGACGAATTTCTTTCGCCTGTTGGTGCGGAGCTGCCTGGGCTCCATTTTGTGGCCGTTGCCTCTCGTCCTGTCCCCACAGACCTCTGAAAAGAGCTTGGCCAAATCCCTCTGTCCCCCACCCCTCAGGTATTTATACACATTGAGGAGACCCCCCCTCAGTCTTCTTTTCTCCGGGCCGAACAGCCCCAGGTCTCAGCCTCTCCTCCCAGGGGAGCTGCTCCAGGCCCCGTTATCACCTTCGTGGCCTCCACTGGACCCTTTCCAGGAGATCCCGGTCTGTTTGGTACCGGGGAGCCCAGAGCTGGACCCAGCACCCCAGATTCCCCCTTTCCACGCTCTCCTTTTTTCGGTGCCCGCAGTAGCCGTCACCTTCCGTAGCCCAGGAGCACAGAACCGTGCTCGGTGGCGGTGCAGCCCCGGTCGGGCAGCGCGGGGCCGGGACTCACCAGGTTGTGCAGGACGTTGGTGAGCGTCCAGACCACGGGGACGCTGAGCACGGGGACGCTGAGCAGGACGACGTGCAGGGCGCCCACCGCCAGCCCGTAGGCCAGCCAGCTGCCGCGGCTGCTCGCCACGCGCGTGTTGGGGTTCAGCTCGCTGTGCGCCACGCCCACGTTCATCCTGCCGGGGGCACGGGGCTCTCAGCGGCCTTTTGGGGCCGTTTCCCCAAATCCCTGCACTTTGGGGCCCGCTGCCGGGCGGCTCCCGGTTCCTCTCCCGGGGCTCGGCAGCGGGCCCAAAGGGGAAGGCGGCGCTGCCCTGAGGTGGGCACCGGGCACCGGGGCTCGGGGGGGGCCGGGGAACGATCTCAACCCCCCGCGGGGCGCGGTCCCGGTCCCGGTCCCGGTTCCCCCGGGCTCAGCCTCCCCGGTTCCCGGTTCCCTCGGTTCCCCCGGCCCTGCTCCCTCCGGTGCCTCCGCTCCCGGCCCCCGCAGCCCCGGTGCCCCCCGGTGCCCCCCGGTGCCCCCCGCTCCCCCCTCCCAGTCCCCCCCGGTCCCCTCCCGGTTCCCCGGGCCCGGCCTCCCCGGTTTCCCCGGTTCCCCCGGCCCCGCTCCCTCCGGTGCCCCCGGTCCCGGCCCCCACAGCCCCGGACCCTCCCCCTCCCCCCTCCCGGTGCCCCCCGGTGCCGCCCCCCCCGCACCCGGCGGCTCCGCAGGGCCCCGGGCCCCGTTGCCAGGCCCCGGCCCGGCCCCGTCTCCAGGAAGTCCGCGTTCCCGACCCTCCACCCCCATTGGCCGCTCCCCGCCGTTTCTCCACTCCCATTGGCCGCTCTGCCCGTCGCTCAGAACCTCCTCCCCGCCCCCTCGCGCGGGAGAACCAACAGCGAGAGCGAGGCCCCGCGGGGAAACCCTCCAATCGGCGGGAGCGGTGTTGGGCGGCAGTTTGAAATCGCCGGTCCAGGAAGCGCGGCCGTGATTGGGCGGCGGGCTGCCGGCGGGGGGCGGGGCCGGCGGCGGCCTGAGGGGGCGGCAAGATGGCGGCGGAGCCCGTGGAGCTCCACAAGCTGAAGGTACCGGCGGGGCCCGCGCCGCCTCCCCCGGGCCGCTCCCGGGCCGTTGAGCCCCGCCAGCACTCGGGGGGCCCGGGGCCGATGGGTTCAGGCTCCAGCCGCCGCCTCTGGGTCGTGACTGGGCCCGGGGCAGCGCCTCCCGCCGCCGGGCCCTGTGGGAGGCCCCGGTTGGGTGCCCGGTGGGGCCTGGTGGGGCCCGGGGGTGCTCGGTGGGGCCCGCTGGGGCCCGGTTCCCGGCCTGGGCCGCGCTCGCAGGCACCCGGGGCTGTGTGCGGAGCCGCCGCCGCCTCCCGGTGCCGGTGCCGCTCCCCGGTGCTCACCCCGGGCCGTTCGGGGTCCCGCCCCCTGCCCTGAGGCCGCCCGGGGCCGTTCTGCTCCCCCAGGCCCCGGGGAGCAACGGGGGCAACCGGGGCGCCTGCAGCAAAGGCGGGGGTGGGGGTGGCGGCTCAGCGTGCGGGGCTGCTAAAAACCTGCCTTGGTGTTCCTCCATTTTCCCCCTTTTTTGTTATTATTCTCCCCTCGCTGTGTCCCCCCGTTAATCATGCCCGCTAATTAATTGGAGCTTCCCCCGCTGCAGCTGGCAGAGCTGAAGCAGGAGTGCCTGGCCCGCGGCCTGGAGGCGAAGGGCAACAAGCAGGATCTCATCAACCGGCTGCAGGCCTACCTGGAGGAGCACGGTACGCACGCAGCCCCCCCCTCACCCCCCTGATGGGCACGGGGGCTCCTTCCTAGAGCCCCTCCCGGGCTGTGACTGCTGCTCGGGGTTGGCATTGGCGAGAGAGCTCCTGGGTTTGGGCTTTGTTTGTGCGGGAGGAGGCCTCGTTTGGGCGCGTTGCTGTGGCTTTGCCTCTCCCCTCCTCATTTCGTGAATCAAACACTCGCAGTGGCCGTATCGGAGAGGCCGGGTATTGATCGAGTGATTTTCATCGTTAATTAGTCTGTTTCTTTCTTCCCCTTCAGCTGAAGAAGAAGCCAACGAGGAAGACGTCCTGGGAGAAGAAATAGAGGTAAATTTGGGGCTGGCCTGGCGGCGCGCGGCCTCTGGGTGGCCGTGTTGGGTTTCGCTGTGCCGGGCCCAGCTGGGAGGGCGCTGGGACGAGGGGGCAGAACTGGAGGCTGCCTTGCAACGAGCGCTGCCTGGCACCGTTGGGAAGCGCTGCTGCGGCTCCCAGGGGGGTCAAAACTGCCCGGTTCTGATGCTGAAGGCTCAGCGTCGCTGCGTTGGCGTGCGGGGTGTGGGAAAAGCTGGGCTTTGGAGGCGTGTGTGGGCTCCGTGCGTGGCTGCTGCTTCGGAGGGGGGAATTGTGCCCAGGCTCAGCAGGAGCCGCGCTGTCACCCCGTGCTTTTGTCAGTGGTGATGTTCAAGCACGCGGCCCTACAAGGCCGTGTGAGGCACCCGGGAGCTTCTCCCCAGTGTCCCAAAACACGTTCGGTGGGAGAAGGGCGCTGAGCCTTCCTAGAGCAGCACGAGACAACAGGAGCCGTGTGCTTTGGGTGTTTGCTGGCCCTGCTTGCCAGCCCGAGGGCCTCATTCCAATTATTTCCTGAGCCTTGCGAAGCCCCGGGCCTTGTGCTAAGGGCTTGACTTTGGGGTGTTAAAAAAAAAAAAAAATAATAATCTGTGTCTGTACCAGCGTTGTTCAAACCCTGGCAGGGTTTGGATACAATATTTATCGTTATATAATATTTATGGTGAGAAATGCTCCGTGCAGTGCCTTGTGGACTGTTAGACACGGCTGGGGGAGGAGGAAGGGGGCTCAGAGCACACGGCCCTTCCCTTCCCTCAGCCGTGAGGCAGCCACTCGTGCTCTGGAGCTGGGCGCTCGTCCCCGGGGACGTGAAGTGTCCCCGGCTGCTCTGACACTCTCAGGAGCCCTCGGGGGCTGAAATGCAGGCACGTCCCCGCTGAGCACAGAGTTCTGAGCCCCGACAGCCTCCCTGCGGGGTGCTGGGCTCCTCCTGACCCCCTCTCGACTCCTTCCCTGGCAGGAAGAAGAGCAGAAGCCGGCGGAGCCGCCCGTCAAAGTGGAGGAGCCTCCCGTAAAACCGCCCGACGTGTAACTATCCTCTCTGCGGGGGCCAAAACAAACCTGGGGGGGGTGGCTGTAAGGCGAGGGGTGCACGGGGGGGTGTGCTCCCCCTCCTCCAAACGCTTACGGGTTCTTCGTGAGCCTCCTGAGACCCCCTGAGGCTGGAGGGGTCACAGCCCCCGCAGCGAGGGCAGCTTGGAGGAGAGGAAACAGCTCCTGGGGTCACTTTCTGAGGCTGTGGGTGGTGGTGTGAGCCCAGTCTCAGCGCTTGGACTAAAAGCAGCTCGGAGCTTGTGTGGTTTTGGGCATCCCTGCTCGCAGGGAGCCTCAGCCCCGCGTGGTGCCGGGGCGCTGGGTTTGGGTGCTGGGGCCGTGGTGCTGTGCGGGCAGGAGGGGGCGTCCTGCGCCCGCGGCGCTGCGCTGGGAGCGCGGCCGGCCCCGGCCGAATTGCTTCCTGTGAAAGTGTTATTAAACCATTACTACCTTTCAGGGCATAAAATGAGAAACCTGTCCGGGAATCTGGAACAAAAGCAGCGCGTTTCTCTAAATGGGAGGCCTTAATGAGGCTGGCTGTGCCCCACTGTTTTATGGGAGTTGTTTGGAGGAGGAGGAGGATGTTTCATTTAGCCTGGGAACTTCCGAACTTTGTCTCTTGCTCTTTTGTTTTCCTCCCCTCGAGCCCGAGCTCTGTTTTCGGAGCATAAACCTCGGAGCACGCCCCCTCCATTATATTTTCGTGCGGGCTTTTTCCTGGTCCCGCTGGTGTCAGCTGCGCATTGTTCAGGAGTGTGTGTTTGAAACGGAGCCCGGGCCGGGTGCGGGTGCTGACCTGGGGAGAGCTGCCCGAGGCTGTCCCATGAACTAGAACAGAACGAGCCTTTGTGTTGCAGGGCCGTAAAGGAATAAAGCTCCTCGGGGCAGGCAGTCGAGGCTTTGGGCTTCTAACAAGAGCCGAGTGTTGCTGTTAAGAGCCTTCAGGAGGTTGTTCCTGGCCGTGCGGGTCTGTGGCTTCTCGCTGTGCTGTCCCCCCGGGTTTCGAGAAGCTTCTGCAGCACCCGCTGCAGTCACAGGGTGCTTCTCTCACCGTAAACAGAATTAATTCTTCTCCAAGCCTTGCTGGGAGCGGGTGAGGGTGTTGAGGGTGGCTCTTGTGTCTTTTGCTCTTTTGGAGCTTGTTTCCCATCGTTGCTGAAGGGGCTCAGGAGTGCTGCGGGCGCTCGTTTGGCTAGGAGGAGGAGCAGTGGCTGCGCCTTCACCGCTCTGTGTTTCCTTGTGCACCCTAAACACAGAGGTTTTATGGACCTCGTGCCTCAGCGTTGGTACCTGGGCTCTCAGCCTGCCCCTACAAGGGCTGCTGGTGGTTTGGGAACAGCCCCTCAGCAATTTGGGGGTGGTGGGGACCCAGAGGTGGGTGGCTGGGAGGAGAACCCCGACCCCTCTCCTGCTGAGGCACGAGAGGAAGCCAGCGGGAGCCCTTCTGACCGATCTCTCTCTCTCTCCCCACACCTCTAGGAACACAGAAAAGAAAGTAGTGAAAATAACCTCAGAAATCTCGCAGATGGAGGTAAGGTTCCTTCTGCTGCTCCGTCCTCTTTGCTGTGAGGTGTCAGCTTCTCCGTTCGCTTCCTTCGGAGGCTCTTCCGTGCGTTGCTGGGGCTGTGTCAGCGTTTCCATTGTAACCCTGCTTTTTTTGGCTTGATTTTACATTAACGACCGGTCGCTGGCTGCGGGCTGACCTAGCGGGGTGGCGACCCCGTGGCACGTTCCGTTTTGATGGGGCTTTAAGGAATGCCTCTCTCAATTGCCTGGTCGTGCCCCTTTCCTTGCTGGGGGCTGCCGTTTGCCTGCCACCAGCCACCGCTGACCCTACCTCAATATTTCCAGCTCAGGGATGGGCCGAGTGGCTCCCAGGTGGACTTAGCCCTGTAGTAGCCCCGCAGCATCCCCAGATTTGGATTGTAAAGCCTCGAGCTGCCCCTGTTATTACTCTAGCACATAAATTGTGCTTCCCTTCCTGCTATGGGGAGCATGAAAAGCTCTGCAGCGGGGCTCGCCCCCCTGTGCCACATCCCCATCCCTCAGGGCGATTGCTTCAGCCAGACAAAGCTGCAAAGCTTCGAGGGTGCGGCCGCAGGGCGCAATCAGTCTGGGAGGCACTGGGATGAGCTAACAGATTGGCCTTATCTCCCCCTGGAACTTTGTCACTTAGATTTGCTGGGCTTATTTCAGACAAACACGCTCAGAAGCTGCCGATTCCTCTGGGAGAACTTTGCGAAACTTTGGGTTTCAAGACTCTGATTCTGGTTCCCTAATCCCCCCCCCCACCTTATTTTCCACTCACGCTCCATGAGAAAGAAATCGGTACGAAAACACGATTCTTGTCTCCCTGCTGTTCGCCACGACTTCAGAGCCCTAATCTTCTGTTTGGGACACGGCCATTTCCACAGCAACCAGGGCGATGGCGCAAGCGGAGGATTAGGACCTCAGCTGGAGGAGTAGCGCAGAGAAGTGTGGTACCTGGTGTGAGCTGGACGTGTTGCTGGAGGAGCCGTGTCCCCTGGGGCTCGGGGCTGCCCGTGGCCATAGCTGCGTAAAGCACCAATTAAGCAGACCTGCTGAAATTGCACTCTTGTCCTTTGTTTTTTTTGTTGTTTTTTTCCCCAAATTCCGTGGAACCTATTCACAGGAAAACCACTTTTTTTTGGGGGTTGTGTGGATTGGATAGGTTTCAGCAAAATTATATTCTAGACATTTTTTTGAAGAAAAAAGGGAATTGTTTGCCCATACAGTGCACGATTCAGACCTGTGGCCGGTGACGTTGGCTGCTGCAGTTGTAAGAAGTGTTGGTGGTTTCGTGAAGCAGGGAGACAAATCCCAGGAAGGAGCCCATCGGGGTTAAATGAATGCAAATGTGAGCTCAGCTTGAAAGTCAGGACGTCATCAACCGGGGCACCTCCCTGCCTTGCTTGTGACCTTTAGGATCAGCTTCAGGCAGGGTTTTGGGGTAGGGGGAGCCTTTCTCTGATCCGGGGTGGCCTTTCCAGAGCGGAGAGCCCTTTCAGGAGCTGTTCGAGTCTTCCTTTCGGATGTTTTCAGAGTGTCAGAATGGGGAAATCGGTTTGGAGCTGAGCGCTAACACGTTTTATTTTTCTGTCTGTCTTTTCTCAGTCGAGTAAAAAGTTCTTTGGTACTGGCACCATTAGGAGTGGTGTTCCTAATCCATCTTCTCTAAACATTTATGTTTTGATGCAAATGTTTATTACACTCCTCACTGTGCTTTCGGCTAAAGTAAATGTTTCCGTTCAAATGCTATCTGTTTCTCTAACCTCTAAAGCACCCAACACATTTCTGGGCCCTTGTGTAATAATAAAATGTTAAATATTTCCCTTAAGCTTTTAAGGGGATTTAATGCTCGTTGGTGCAACGCTTGCACTTCTGACACCTCTGAGCTTCTCTTTCTTGAGCAGCGTGCTGTGGTCCAGGCAAGCCTTGCCTGCAGTAGGCTGAATCCTTTCCACAGAGCTGAATTTTGCCTCAAATTGTGCTGCTGATGACAAACTCTGCTTGCAAGCCTGAGCCAACAGCGTGAATAGCAGCGGTCTCTCACGAAAAGCCTTGTGCCAAATAAATAAGGTCCCTGAAAACACCCCCCCTATCTCTGCTCTTAGCATATTTCTTTGGCCTTCTGTGTAGCCAAAGAAATCTTGTTTGCCTCTTTTTTTTGTGAGCCAGCCGAGCTGGTTGTGCCGCCTGCTTGCTCCCTGCCTCCGGGAGGGCCGGCGTGGCCGCTCCCTCTGCAGCGCGTGCCAGGAGCGCTTCTCCCTCGGCCCGACACAAGGGCTTCCCTGGAAGGGGAGCGCTCCCGCCTGCTGCTGGCACGCCGGCCTTCAGCTCGGCTGCAGCCTCGTAGCACCTCCAAAAAGTCATCTGCTGCCCTCAGCTCCACGACCCTGCTCTCCTCCTGTCCTGTCCTGGGAGCGCTCCCTGAGGAAGGGGCAATAAAACCCCTTTTTCTTGTGCAAACAGAGCCCAGAAGTGGAGCTGTTTGCTCTTGCAACCGGCTGCACCTTTTTCTGAGAGGTGCCTTTATTATTTGGGCCGAGCTCGTTAGGACTTGGAGAGCATCCTTTGGTCAAGCATGCATCCAGGAGGTTATGGGGTGGCCTCCTGGATGGCTCGAGGTGCCTGCAGCAGCTCTGCCGTTACCTGCAGGCACAGGAGGAGATTTTTCCCTTCCCAGGCCACACGCTGCTGGCCCAGCAGGGCACGTGGAATTGTTACCCATCTGCTGCCTTGTCCGTGTGCCTCTTCCTGCTTTCTTTCTGTACGCCTCAAATCTTTGCTCTTCTCACTGGGTTCTTTTTTCTCTCCTCCCTCCAGAGGATGCAGAAGAGGGCTGAACGCTTCAACGTGCCCGTGAGCCTGGAGAGCAAGAAGGCAGCGCGTGCAGCTCGGTGAGTCCACACCTCGAGCCTTCCCTGCTTTAGCTTGGGAGGAGACCTCTTGGGACACATCTGGCAGTGGCAGGCTGTGCTGGCGTGATGTGGATGTGGCTTTTAGCGTGAAGGAGGAGGTGGAATTTGCCTCCAGCCTGAACAAACTGGATGGATTTCCTCAAAGGTCTGCGGACACTTGCTGTGACGTGTGTAGAGGTCGTGCTCCTCGTGAGCCAGGAGACACGCGTGTCAAAGCCGGGCTGTGTCTCACTGTGGAGTGCTCAGTACCAGTGAAATTTCTAGTGCTGCTTGAAGTTACGCTGGAGAGACAGGGCAGTGGAAGGCAAAACTGGCTCAGTGCTGATGGTCCAGCTAGTTTTCTGGGCACTGAAGCTGTTTTTCTGAAGTAAGTGAGGAATTGCTGTTCACAGAGTAAATAGAGGAGTTGCTGCAGTAGCTACAGGAGGCAATAATAATTGGATTCCAGTCGCTCTTGTGCACAAACCTGTTTGCCTGAATTACACCTGGGAAAAGTATTTGAAGGGAAAACTGCTTTGTTAAGCTAAGGCTTGACGTGTTAGATACTCGCCTGCCTTACGTGTGCCTGAGTCTGACTAAGCTCTGTTTACTTTCTGCAGGTTTGGTTTGGCCACAGTTTCGACTAAAGGTGAGAAGGTGAACCAGAACTAACTCATGGAGTGACCTCACTGCAAATATTTATTTATTCCTGGGAGAAAAAAAAAAAAGCTAGTGGAGGCTGTTTCACTCTCTGTCCCTGTTCCTGCCCACACCCAGAAGCTCTGAGCAGGGATTGTAGACTCAGGATGAAATGCAGGTGTGGTTTTCTTGGTAGTTCAGACATCTGTCAGCATCTTGTACTCCCAAACCCAACTGGAGGACGCCAGCCAGGTGTGGGGTAACCGTGATCGGGGCGCCAAACGTCCTTGGGCTTCTTTTCAAATGCCAGGTTCACTTGTCAGAGCTTTCTTTGCAAGGTGTGAGGATGGCAGTGGTTCTGTGGGTGGGAAAAACTGACCTGGGGATGAAAAGAATTTGGAGAGCAGAGGTAAAGCTGGGAAAAGCGGGACAGAAATTCTTTAAGAGTCTGTGCCGGGCAGGTGCGTGACTCCTCCACCGCGCCTCTTGTCGGATAGGATGCTGCTCTGGTTGTTTGTTCTCTAACTGGGTTTTCTTTTTTGCTTCCCTCCTCGTTTCAGGCCTCTCTGCAGACAGCAAACCTACGGTAAGACACGCTTCTTGTTCACGGGTTACCACTGCTCAGGCTCCTCACGTGGGTTGTGGTTTGTGCAGAGAAGTTCCCGTCTGCAGGGGTGACCTGAACCATCAAAATGCTCCGAGAACAGCACGGAGCGAGGGGCAGTGGGGAGGCCCACCTGCATGTTGTGCTTCGGGTGGGTTCCCCTCCCGTTGTAGTATTGGGCTGCCTCCTGTGACAGCGTTCTCAGGTGAGCTGATCGCAGAATGTAATGCCAGAAATGTGGGTGGATACTCAATTTTTTTCCCATATGCCTCGTTTTCATTATTTGACTTTGAATTGCTTGAATCCTGCTTCTGGAATGGAAAGTACGAATGACCCGTAGTAAATTACTCCATTTTCAGTGCCAGTGCTGCTTTGCCTGATTTCCAGGTCGAAGCAGGAGGCACTGAAGCGTGCGTGGCTGAGAGCTGTGGTCGCACGGTGCAGCTGGCTTGGTGCTGGCCTAAGGATGAGGGGAGCAGCATTAAGGCACCCCAAGATCTGTCCCGGGGCAGAGTTCTGGGTTTCTCTTGTGCCAGGGGCATAAAAGACTTTGCATGAACATCTGAGGGGCAGAACAGCAGCAGGGCTTCCTCTGCAGAGCTCACGCTGTGGATTTCTCCCTGGAAGTGCCCAGCTGTGCTGCTAGGGACAAGTGCTGTAAGGGCGGTGCTCACTTCTCCAAGAAATTCCAGCGAGGCTGGGTGCTCTGCTGGCAAGCTGCTCGGTCACAGGACCTGCTCAGACGTGACTTCATAGTTTGGGAAGAACGAGGGTGCAGCAAGGATCTCTTAAACCTGCGGCAGCCAGAGAGCAGTGATAATTTCCAGGAGTGTGGGCAAGTCTGCCCGAGAGGTCATTTAATTCTTGTTTGTGTTGGCTGGACTCCCACAGGACAAGTACCAGGTGCAGCAGCTCCTTCAGGAGGGGGCCACCACCCTGGGGTTTATCCTTTTGGGTGTTCTGAGCCACCAGGCCAGCTTTGGGCTGCTGCTGCTACTCGAGTGGTGGTGATTTTAAACCATAAATCGTTTCCTATGTCTTTATAGGTCAACATGGATAAATTAAAGGAAAGGGCTCAGAGATTTGGGTTGAATGTCTCTTCGCTCTCCAAGAAGGTAAGGTGCACTGGCCTCCAGGACACTCCTTGCAGCTCCAGAGGAGCCCAGTGCTCCATCCCATAGCACTCAGTGACGCTCAGAGCCCTCGTGCTGCTTTTACATCTTGTTATTCATGCAGCGGTGTGGGCGCCAGGCCCCGGGGGAGTTCTGTCAGCGGCGCTTCCTTATCTCTTCCTCGGTTTGTTTTGTGTGAGACGTTTTTAACGTGGTTTTGAGGAAGTTATGATGGGTGGATAGAGGCGTTGAATTTTAAAGTTGTTCATCTTAAAGCATGGGAAGCGACGCTGGTGGGCAGGCTGTGAAATTGGTTTGGTTTCGGGCATTTGACTCGCGCTGCGTAAGCGCCCGTTTCTGGTTGGGGTAGGAGCCGAGCCTGTAAAGACCGAGGTAACGAGCTCCACAAAGAGGAGTCCGGAGCTCCCTGGTAGCAAATAACTCTGAGGTACCGATGAGTTGAGCTTTGCAGGGGGGTGAGTTTGGTCTTCAAGCTATTTATTTTGCCAGGGAGAAATCCGTGGGCTCTCCGGTCCTCATGCGTAGCCGGTGGCTGGCAGCAGGGCAGGAGATGGAGCTGCACTTGGCCTCCAGCCCGCGGGGTGGCTTTGGGGTGTGTGTGTGCAGGGAACGCTGTGCTTGGCAGCGTGGTAATGCCCTCCCTGCCTGCACGGCTTCTGTGGCAGGGTGGGGAGAAGCTGAGGGTGTTGTGTTTGGGTGAGACGGAGAAGGATCAATGTGCTCTGAGGTCGACGCAGCATCCCGCGTGCTGCCCGGTCACAAATGGCCTTCTCCTCCGGGCTTTAATGACCCTCGTGCCGCAGCAGTGCTCAGAAATAGCGGGGAGTGAGGAAGGATTGTCCGGTTCTAACAGCTGCCTGGTGTTGGCATGGAGACCTCTCCTCTCCAGCTGGAAAGGGTAAGAGCGAGGGGAGGTTTCTCTTCCCTCCAGCCCTGCGAAATAAGCCCCTCTCCACCTCGGGGGGATGGATTTGACCTTTTTTGCTGCCTGCTTCTCCATCTCTGAGCGTTCTGCTTTATTCTACCGGCCCTGGGAATTCACTGATGTAGAAAATATCTGGCATTGGAGGTCGCTGTTTCCCGCCCCCCCCCCCCCCCCTTCCCTCTCCTGTCCCTTTGGGGGTGGGGGAAGGAGGCCAGTGCATTAACGCTGGGATATGTGGAGCTCAGGGTGAGAGGCTGCTCAAACATCATTAACCCTGTCACTAGGAGCTCCCATTTTTCAGGAGGGATATATGCCTTGTCAATGTTTATGGCTGTGGCCTTCCCGCAGCAGGGTTGTGCGGCTGCAGCTTCGTGCTGCTGGGGCTTGGGGAAGGAGCCGGGTCCCGGAGCTGCCCCGTGGTCCCTGCACATGCCAAAAACCCAAAAAAAAAAAACGCAAAACGTGAGGTCTGAGCTCCCCAAGCAGCTCCCCAACGAGCTCAGCTCGCAGCAGCTCAGCTCCAGCCCCCGGCTGCCCCGCGCTCGGCTTTTTGTGCGCCCCGCGCTCCGCGGAGCAGCGCCCGCCTCGCTGTGCTGTGTCCTTTTTTTTTTCTTTTTTTTTTTTTTTTTGTTTGCTCCACCAGGAAGCCGAGTTCATGGGCTTAGAAGTGGCTTCTCCCACTGAGCGGAACACACTCCTGCATTCCTGGGAGGAATATTATTGGTTACTTTAATTAGCTGGTGGTATTGTGCTTCCCACCTGGGTGTTCTTTATAGCTTTTCATTACGGAGGAGCCTGGCAGTTGCGAATGTTTACATGTGTCTTGGCAGGTTTTTATACCGTGCGTCGCAGCAAAAACTTTACAATAAACCATTGTCTCCACGGAGCCACACTTCATTTCCTATTCAAATTGGTTTGGGGAGGGGTAGGGATGTTGGGGGGGGGAATCGTAGCTAAGGGGGATTTCAGGCCTGCTGTGAGCAGGGAGCAAATACAGAGCTGCGTTAGTGGCTGTGAACTCATCTGTAGCTTTGAACCCCCCTTCCCCCTCCGTTAGCCCTCTAGCGTAGAAATCTTTCAAGTTTAAAATCCTCTTCCTCCCTGCCTGAAGGGGAAAGCAAGACCCGGGTTGCTGAGAGGAGAGCAGGCAGAACAGAAAGCTTGGCTCTGCTCGAGCCGCGGAGGCAGGTGCTCGTTTGTCTCAAGGCAGCACGAGGCCATCAAATTAATTTTTAAAATAAATCAAGCAAGCGTTTATCTCCCCGTAGCACTAACTCTCCCCTCCGAGGCCTCCTGTTCAAGCGCACGCTCTGACCTGAAGCTACCATCCCTTGACTCCTGTTAGTTGTACTTAACCCCCCACACTTGTAAATGTTCCCTCTCTCCGGCAGCTGCTCCCTGTAACACTCCAACTCGCCGCTCCCCAGGGGAGGGTGTTTAGCTGCGTGTTTTATATGCAGGGTTTGATGCTGCAGAGGGAGCTGCCTGCGCCGTGGTCGTGGTTCAGAAGCGTTTCTCCAAGGGGAAGGCTCGCTCTTTATGTATAAAATAGCCTCCTAAGGCTCCCGCTGGGGAAGTGTTGGCACCAAATGGACAGCGAGAGCCCTTGGGATAACATAAAAGCTCTGCTTGCCACCTTAGGATCACATTATCAAATACCTTTCCCAATCTGAGCAGATGACCAAAATAATTGGCTTTTCTATCTCCCCTTTAACGCGGAGGTCTCCAAGTGCCTCGCAAACAATTAGCTGATTAACCCTCCTCGGGTCGGGGCTGCGAGCGCAGAGGTGACGCGGCTGCGCCAAGGTCACTCCAGTCGGGAGTCCCGGTGCACGTCCTCGACGGCGGGCAGACAAAGGCTCCTTGCCTGCAGATCTCCTGCCCCAGGGGACGAGTGCTCACGGTGTCCCCATCCTCGCGGGGGAATTGCCTGATTTTCCCATCCTCTCAGGGGAATCACCCAATTCTCCCGATGCTCTGGGGGAATTGCCCGATTTTTCCCATCGTTGCCTTGGTGGCTTTTCGGGCGGGCTGGTCAGGGGCGGCCACGGGGAGAGTTTCTCTGTTTGCAGCGTGCCTCCTGAGCCGTGTCTCGCCTCGAAGAACTTCTCTGCGCCCAGCTGCAGGTCTCCCATTTCACAGCTGGGGCACCGAGCCTCGGGACGTGTCGCGAGAGCAGTTGGGGTCCTGAGCAGCAGCAGCAGCACCGCGTGCTGAAGTATCCCCCCGATCTAAAGGTGCTGACCCCTGGCTAGGAGGAGTTCATGTTTTAATACGTCTGTCGGTCAGGGTTCTGGATTAATGCTGGCTTAATTCTCGTTAATGAGAGCTTGTTTTACGTGGGGCAGATGAGAACTGCTGCGCTCGCTGCCTGAGATTAGCCGGAGAGAGCTGGCAGGCTGACTGCGTGACGTTGGTGTGGTGGTGGAGCAGAGCAGGGGTCAGTCGACCAGCAGAACGTTTGTGTGTATACAAAATAGCTAAATGAGAGAGAGAAAACAATTGCCTTAATTGTTTGGCTTCCAGCAAGCTTATAATAACGTGCTGAGGAGGAATCCTTTTCCTGGATAATTTTTCTGCCTGCAATCTTTCCAAGCACCCCCTGCCAACCCCGGATGAGAAGCTATTAACCACCAAGGAAGCAAGGAGTGGTGGTGGGGAGAAGTGCTGATGTTGGCAAGGAGGGAGGGGAACGGCCTGGTGGAAGGGGATTGTTCCTAGGACAGATGTGTTGTGCTTCTCAGGCATGCGCCACCACGTATAGCTGGCTTACGTGGCCAGTTTGTGCTCAAGAAACGAGTCTTGCTGTCACTCTGAAGGCAGAGCAGGAGCTCTGCAAGGCCGCGTGTCCCTGCATAATTTTTTTTCCTCGAGCTCCCTACTTCTGCCTGTCGTCACCTCCGTGTCTCCGTTGCTCTCCTCTCTGCTGGGGCACGGAGTGGAGGAGCGCCGTCTCCTCTGGGTTGTAACCCAGGCCCTTCTCTTTCTGGTCTTCATTTTAATTCCTCTTTCCCTCTTACCTTCTGTAAGGTGATTAGAATACATAAAAAGATGGCCCAGAAAAACATCTTCAGCGTGCTGCGACCCCTCGGTGGCCGAGGAGGCCTTGTCCTGAAGTGTCAATTGCTTCATCTGGACATTGCCCCCACGTCCTTCCCCCTCAGGACCACGGTACCAGTCCTGCTGTTGGCATGGGTTTACATAGCACTTGGCACTTCTTTATAATCACAATTTCAAGAAGTTTTTCTCTGCGATAGCATCGCTGTGATGCGTGGAACGGGCAGCACAGCCTGCCAGGTACGGAGGAGCTGGTGTGCCGTGACCGCACTGCGACCGGTGCCACATTCAGGACTCTTTCACATGCCCTCAAATTCCCATGACGTTAAGTTTTTTAAACCTTAATATTTTTAGGTATTTAAAAAAGCCGCTTTAGGTAATTTTTAAAGGATTTTCAATCTCCCTCTGAGTTGGACTAGTGGTAACTAAGGCAGCTGGATTTACACAGGGGGAAGATTAAAAATAGTCCTGGTTTAAAAAGTGAACTGAAAGCAAAGCCCTCTGAAACACCTCACGTGTGGGGTTTTTTTTGCATGTCACAGAAACTTTTCAGCAGTCCTGCAGGAAGTAGAAAGTAGGTCAGAATAAAAGAATGCAGCCAGAGTCGCGCGAATGCGTGGAAGCAAAGTCAGAGAGACCCTGGTACAAAAGTCGTGCGCTAGCGAGCGGCGTCGAAGCTGACGGGCTGGCGTTCTGTAGGGAGACTGTCCAGAAAACTGCTAGCCCGTGCTAATTGCAGGAATGCTCACAGAGGACTTCATCAGCAGGCAGCCCGAGGAAGGCTGAGGTGTTCGGTGCCTCTCTTTGCGTTAGCTTTTGCTAAACAAAGGTGACTGCAGATGGGTAACTGTGTGTTGGAAGGCAAGCCTCGGGCTCCAGAGAGCGGTCTGGGGGCACCCCACCTCAATGCTCTCGCAGGTAACTGCTGGAGGGCTTCCAGCTGCTCCCCGTGAGGATTTCTGGAAATCCTCGAAGGGCTGGTGTTCCTCTGTGTCCTCCGGAGGGCCGGGGCAGGACCCCTGCCCGCTCTGCGCACGCGCGCTCACCGCGTGCAGCCGGCCCCGCCGCCCGCTCCGCTCCTTCCCCCGGCCCCTGCGAAGCGCCCTCGCTGTTTTCCAAGGCAAGCGGCTGAATGCAGCCCTGTTGGTTTAAGATAATGGGAAGTGACAAGGTGAAGAATAGTGCTGGCAGGCACGGGCGTTTTAGCACAAGGGTGCTGCGAGCCCGGCCTCTGCCGCCCCTGCCCCCCTCTGGGGTCGCCCAGGAGGGAGCTGCACCGCTGCCGCCCGCTGCAGGGGGGGGTTGTGCCGCTCCCCTCGCGTCACGGGTGGGCTTTGGGTGGTTTTTAACAGTTCTGTGCCCAGGCAGCCCTCGTGGGCAGCGTGCTGGGCTCAGCGTTGTTGTTTTCCTAATCCCAGCCCTCATCCGCGTGGCCGTCAGTTTTTGGGGGTGAAGGTGCGGGTGGGAGGCTGGCTGGGGGAGCAGAGCTGAAGCCCCCCAAACGTGGGGAGGGAAGGCTCAGTAGGGCCAGCGTCAGCCTTGTTGGTGCGCTTGAAAACGGACCCAAACCTTCACGAGGCTGTAACCCCGTGGAAAAAAACCTCTGAGGTTACAGGGCGATGTAAAGTCTTGGCAGGACTATATGTTGTTGCTTTTGGGGTTTTTCATTGAAGACAGAGCAACCACTTCCCCAGGAGGGGCTTGGTGGTGGTCTTTGCTGGCCCGACGTGCCGTGGCCAAGGGCAGTGCAATAGTCCCCTCTGGGATGAGGGATGAGGCTGTGGCTTCCAGTCCTGCTCCCTGGTGGTCCTGCTGGCGTGGGATGGGATTGTGCAAGGAAGCGGAGGTATCAGCTTTCCTAGAAGGCAAATGGGAACTTCTCTGCAGCCAGCCTTTTCCCTTGCAGCCCCTCAATAACTCTAGACTGTACGCAGGGGAGAAAAACCATCTGGGTTTGTTGCTGGAAGGAAGAATCTCACTGCAATCCTAACCAGCTAGAGGTCATGGAATTGGAGAATGGTTTGGGTTGGAAGGGACCTTAAAGGTCATCTAGAGGTGCGTGCCATGGACCCGAACAGCTCCCATTGCTGCACATGGAGAAAGAAACAGCCTCTTCATCGTGCAAGCAGTGGGGAGAACAAGATCTGAACAACTCAGCCAAGCAGAGAAAATATCCAGAGGTGTTTTCTGGAGAAATGGTGTTTGCGTGTCAGCTGCTTTCACGGAACGTTTGGCAGGCTGCTGGTCATCAGCGTCCGCGTGTTGGAAGATGCCCGGTGCCTTCAAAGGCTCTGCTGTCCCGCTGCTCTTTGCCTTCATCGCTGAGAACAAGCGTGGCCACCCACCACGCCAGCTGACTCTCACCCTGGTTGCTCTCAGGGTGGCCTCCTTGCCTTGGGCTCTGCTTTTCTTTCCTCTTGCCAGCTCGTAGAAACGTCCCGGAGGGCTTTGGAGCTGGCAGATGTGGGTGCTGAGGCTCGCAGCCGCTGGCTGTGTGCAGTTTGATTCCCATGCAGGAGAATAAAGGTGAATTTGGAACACAGTTACTGGGTTGGGACGCCTTCTAAGGGGTTGTCATCCCTTCCGAACAAGGCAAATCTTAAAAGCTTGAGATAAACCCAGGTCTCCTGCCTCCACAGGCGTTTGCTATTTTCGTGGCGTAGTACTCATCGCTCTTCGGCAGGTTTGACTCTCTTCCCGTGGTTGTGACTGAGTCAAGCTACCAGGAAGCAGCAGGTTCACGAGGTGCAAAGCTCGGTCGTGCTACACAAAGTACGAGGAGCCTCGGGAGCGCTGCAGCAAACGGGCAGCCACACTGCCCAGGTGGAAGCTGAACTTCACCGTGCTGTGTTGGCCGTGTGCCTGCAGGCACAGAGCAGTGCAGGAATGCAAAGCTCTGCCCCGGGCAGCTCCAGCAGAGACACTGCTGCCTTCTGGCCACGTCCCTGGAAGCCTGCAGGGAGGTTTTGTGTTCAGCCCGAGGGGCTGAGAGCCCGCCTCATCTTGCAGGACCTGCCTCCAGCTTCCACACCTGCATGGGCAGCAGCAGCACGGGGCTCGTGCACGTTGGGCTCTTCCCCTTCTCCCTCCTTGCTCTGCTCTGGGTTCTGTTCCTTCCCTGCCAGGAGCTTTAATTCTCGGCCTCCCAGCTTTGTTCAGCGGAGGCTTTGCAAGGCGAGGGCAGCGCTGCGCAGACGGCTGACCTTCATTCTGCTGGCACGTCTGCTCTCGCTGTCCTCGTGGATAAACTCCAGCAGGCAGGGCTGGCGCGGCCCCGCAGCGTGGGCAGTGCCCCAGGGAACGCAGGGCACGGGTAAGGGGGCTCAGAGGCTCGGTGCTGCAGGAGGGAGCAGCGGGAGGTGCTGAGCAGAACCACCCCGGAGCCTTCCCCCAGCTCTACACCCGCAGCGCTCCCAGCTTGGTGCAGGGTCTGGGCGCTTTCGCTCTTTCCTCTTTGTGCTGGAAACTTTTGTGGCCGGGCCTGAGAGAGCATCGGGCGCCCTTCTACAGCTGCGAGCTCTGCGGTTTGCATTATCTTCCTGCAGCTCAATAGAAACCCTGGGGTATTTTTAGCCTGAGCCTAGGCAGGGCATGAAACCAGCACCCAAAGCAGCCCCAAACATTGCTTCCAGCGCAACCTTGGCAGCTGCCTGCCCTCCGAGCTCCTTGCCACGCTGCGGGGACGAGCACGAGCGTTGCTCAACCAGCCAGGTCCCGACGGAGGGAAGGCCCTTGTGAAATACCAAACCCAGTGCCTGCAGCACGCGGAGAGCCCCCAGCATCCCTGCAGCCGCCTCTGGCTTCTGCCAGGCTCCAACTTTGCAGTAATTTGGTGTTTACAATCGACCCCTTGCGAAGCGCTCCCCCCACCCCGGCCCTTTACGCGCACTTACACACACCCACGATGTCATTTTAAAAATAAATGACGAGAGAGCTGCGCGAGGTCAGCAGGACTCCTGATCTGGTATTTATCCCTGGTGCCGTTTGAAAAGGATTTGCGTCCCTAACAAACCTTCAGGGAGTGGCGAAGGGCTCGCTCAAAGGGAAGACAATGCTGGGGGGGACTCTCTGACCTCACTCTGTCCAGTCATCTGGTTCTTCATTGGTCCCTGCTGTGAAACAGAACTTAGCTTTTGTCTGTAACACAAATACATCTTTTCCCCACCCCCCCTTTTCCCTTCTATTATGGTTCAATCAATGATGTCATTATGTGTGCCATTCAGCGGCTCTTGAACCATTTGGCTGCAGGAATTTGGAGGAGCAGCCAGGGAAGAATGGCAGAGCCGGCTCCCGCTCCGGCCCTCCACAACCCATTCGAATCGCAGCTAGGGAAACAAAGTCAGGTTTCCCCTTAACCCCTCTTCACGGCCGAGGACAAAAGTAAAAACAGCTTAAAATTAAAAAAAAAAAAAAAAAGCCCTGTGAAATGCACGGGGGAGTGCGTGTGTGCGCTGTGTGTGTGCGGAGGGTGCGAAGGGGGACCGTGAGGAATGTCTCTCGCTGAATTAAACTTCGGGAAGTTCTGCTGAGGATCCCCTCCTCTCCATCTAATCCATTTAATTAAGATAACTCAAGCAGCTCCTTCTGCTCTCGGAAGATTAACGAAGCTCTTTCACCACCGCAGCAGCGCTGGGCCCTGCGGTGACGCTGCGCTGAGCCTTTGGCGGCGGCCGTGGCTTTTGGTGGGGGCGCAGAGCTTCCTCGGAGCAGCACCACAGAAATCCTGCTCAGCACCAGTGGGACACGGTCTTAGGCCCTCCAGCAGCCCAGCTCATCCCGCGGGGCCAAAAGCAGCTTCGTTTTGGAGCGCAGCTGGCTGCGGGTCGGCGTTCTGGGGAATAACTGGGCAGATTTAACAACTCCTAGGGATGGGCTGGAGCCAAATATTTGCGGAGCGGCAGCGCTGTCACCAGATTGCCCTTCGAGCTCTGCTAGAACCTGGAGCTTTCGGCAGTAATGGAGAAACCAAATTAAGTGACCATAAAAGATCAAACGTAAGGTACTTTCCGGGTGCATTTAGCTACCGCCTTTTATCTCCTCTGGCTGCAAGAAGCCTGAAGATGTGGCGCAGGGAAGCGAGGAGCATCCTTGTAGCATGGCTCTAGGAGGTGCTGGGTGGAGGCTGGCAGCCTGCACGCTTCCTTTTCTTAGTTTTCCCCAAAGATCTGTTTCTTTGCCATGGAACTTGGCTGCCCAGGGGAGGTGGCCCCGTTTGGGGCTTTGGCTGCTCTTGGGTCTTTCTGTAGGGATCTTGCTGCCCCAAAATCTCACCTAGCGGTGCCGCACGCCTCCGCAGCGTTTTGTCCTTGCCTCGCCCACAGTCCAGGGAAGTGGGGCCGTGCTGCTCATCCCTGCCTTGGCCACCGACCATGAGGATGCCCCGCACACATCCTGACTGCCCTCCCGCAGCACCTCGGTGTGCCTGCGGGACACAAAGTCACCACAGGTGTGTTGGGAGCCTCTGGGTAGCAGGAGGAAGCTCTTTGGTCTCTCTCCAAACCAGGATCTCGCTTATTACCAACAAATCTTCTCCCCTCGGGGCGAGGAGCGGCAGGCACTCGCCTGGCTTCCCAGCCCTTGGAGCCTGTGTGCAAAGCCTGGAGATAAAATCGCCTTCGCCTCAAAACCAGGCAGCGTTCAGTGGGATCCCCAGGAGCAGGAGCGTGCGCGACTCGCACTGCGCCAGCAGCCACGGCAGGCACACGTGCACCAAGCGTGCGCTGCTTCCACCACCCCCATGGAACTTCCCCTCCTTCTTCTGCCTCGTAAAGCTGACCGTGGTGAGCACCTGGCCATGACGGGAGGCTTTTCGGCTCGCTGGTAGGTCGTGGCGTGCTCGGCGTGGCCCCACCGGGGCGCGTGGGCTCGAGCCCCTGCTTGCCGGGGAAGGGTTAACGCTGCCGTGGGGTGTTGCCGTTTTTGCGCTCGTTGGGTTTGAATAGAATGGATTTTTTTTTTTTTTAAATCTGGGGCTAATGTGCAATTCAAATCGTGTTCAGTCATCGCCCGATTGCTCCTTTTTAATAACAGCTGGACTCTTCGGGGGGAAAACTCTTCTGGGGTGCCGAGCAGCTTTTACCCTGTCCGGCCTCTGCCCTCAGAGCCAGGTGTAAGGCTCCTAAACCTGGGGCCGTGGAGAAGCCTTCCCACGCTGGGGTGAGCGAACTGCAGGACGGAAGAGCCTCTGGAAGTGCCTTATGATATTTCAGATGCCGTTCAGCGGGTGCAAAGAGATGAAAAGCCCCTTCCGAGGCCTTTTGCCTTGTGGTGCACCTGAAGTGTGTCTCCTTCACTTTGCCATGTGGCATTCCTGACATGTTTGTTTCATCTCTGACGTCTAAGTCGAAGAATGCTTTTCAACTCCGGCACTGAAGCGCTGGGAGAGTTGCAGGTGTACTCTTAGCACTTGTCTGTGACTTTTTGTCTTCCTCCCCCGCTGATCCCGTTTGGGGTGAGCATAAACTTCTAACTGTGAGAGCCGCGCTGTCTTGACACAGGAAAACCTCAGAACTGCCGGCTGTTCCAGCTCCTGCCCTCTGCTCAACGCGAGGTGCAGGAAACCACTTCGTTTTCTGCCTCGCCGACCTGTTGGCTGAGCTGGGTGGTGGAAGAAGGGGCCAGGAGCCAGCTCTGCAGCCGCTTGGTGCCCTCAGCTTGGGTAAAGCTGAAAAAGCTGCTGAGAACCAAGGTCGTGCCGTAAGGAAGCCCTCCACCGTGTCGCTCGAGTTTCGTTAGCGTGAATGAGTAAATGGGGACCTCTCCGGTGTACAGCCAGAGCTGGGCACAGCATTTCAAACAACCGATGCCCGTTAATTTTTCCATCTCCTTCTGTTAACAAAGATCTTAGATTTCCGCTCGTTTTTGCACTACACCTGTCCCAGGCAGATACAGAAAGCTTTTTACAGGTGAAGCAAGCCAGAAGATCAAGCTTTACTTTAACTTGAGGTGACGTGGTGGGCTAATTCTGTAATCGAGTTCCAGAAAAGGCAGCAGCAAATGTGTAAAACGTGTAAATCCTCCGAGGCCACTGGGAAGCAGCTACCCTGGATGCTGCCGTGCGTGGAGGAGGAACTTGCAGTCGCCCTCGGCTTGCTGCGAGGCAGTCAGTGGGACGCTTCCGAGTTGTGCTTCTGGCACTGGGGGTTTGGATCTGTTTTCCGTGCAGATAAAGCCGTGCTTAATGATTCTGGCATGCACTGAGGCCCTTGGATCTGCATAAGTGGTGTAATTTTGAACAAGTTGTGATTTTTAGAAATCGTCCCTTCGTGCTGGCAGCATCACGGGTGTCTCCAACATGCTGTTTGTGTAAGGACCTGGATAGGAGCTTGTGTCGGATATTTGAGCCTCGTGGAGTCCTGGTGCTGGCGTTATGTTGGAGAGGGGCTGCGAGTGTCCGTGCTGGTCTCAACGCGTGTCCCACTGCGATGAGCTCCAAACCCTGGCCCCTCTGAAAGCAGTTTCGCAGGTCCGGGTGGGAAGGGCCACCAGCCGTGCGTGGAGCGCTTCTGTATGGGCTCTGGCTTCCCCATCACCTCGTGCCCTGGCTGATGGAGGCTCCAGAAGGACTTGGGAGCGCTCAGATAGAGCCTGCACGGAGAAAGAAGCAGGAGGAATAAATACGTTGAGATGAATTTCAAAAAGGTGGTGGGTGACAGCTGCGCGTCCTAGGATTGGAGTGTTTCTGAGAATAAAACCATCAGTTGCTGTCATTCACCCTCCGGGTATGAAATTGGAAGCCCAGTTACCCTTGAGTGTTTCATAACCTTTACCTTTTGGAGGTCAAGGCCATGTCATCATTAATCTACCATCGCCTGAAAGCCTCGGGGCTCTGCTTTTCATCCTGCCATCCGTCATGCTGCAGCGAGATACAGGAGAGTGACCAGAAGGGCCCGGCTTACACACATGTGGGCACACACCCTGCCTTTCTCTGCGGATGAAAACACCGAGGGCGTGATTACGGAGGAGGCTCGTGTCTCTCTCTCTCTCTCTCTCCCCGCATTTGTGATGAGGACACTCCAGGGTTCATCTGCAGATTCAGAGCGCTTTTCTCCTGGGGCTGCTCTAATCTGCGCAGAGCAAAGCGCTCTGACCGCACAGCGTGAAGCTTGGCCCGGGGGCAGATTTCGCAGCAGCCTGGCTGTTCCGACGTGGTGGTGGTGCACCAAAGGAGTCACCCTGTGCCCCCTTGAAGGAGGTGGTCGCCTTACCTGGTACGTGGCAGGTCCCAAACCACAGCAGCGAGCTGTGGTCACGCCGCGGGGCGGCTGTACATGGACACGTGGAGCATCTCCAGTGCATCCTCACCTTCCCCTTGGTTCCTGCCTGTTCTGAATCTGTGCAGAGCCTCCCGAAGAGGAGTTGGACTTGCTGATCCTTATGGGTCCCTTCCAACTCGGGATATTCCATGAAGAGCCACGCTGGTTCTTCATTTTTCCCCTGCCTAGGTGCTTGCGATGAGCCGGGCGCTGCTCCCGAAGCCTCGTTTCACGGCGCACGCATGGAGCAGCAGCTGTGTGATCTGCGTGCCCGAGCCTGGATGCTGCGAGCGCAGAGGAGGACGTGCTAAGAGACGAAGCGGCCTCGCTGCCCTCATCCCCTGCAGCAGCTCGTGCAGCACAGAGACCAGAGATGCTCCCGGTGAATCATTTATTAGCAGCCCGAATGCCCAAACAGGCGCTGGGGGCCGCGGGCAGCGCTCCCGCTCCTTGCCCTGACCACGAAAGGCAACGAGAAGCTTTGAAGTGATCTGGGATCAACCTTGGCCTGCCCACTAAGAACGAGGCGGGCGCTGGGGCTTTCCCCTCGGGACGAGTTTGGGTCCTGGAGGTGAGTGGAGCAGAAGATCCCAGCGGAGCACCGCTGCCGCGCCACCTCCGCACGGGGCGTTGCTGGCGGCGTGCTGAGCCCGGGGGGCAGAGGGGATCTGAGCGCTCGGGGAGCTTGTGCCATTTTCAAAGGTAACCAGCTGTGCTCTCCCTGCCCCGAGCGCGGATCTGTTCCGCTCGCAGGGCAGCGGTGAGTGCCAGAGCTGCTCCGCGCACCATGGAAACCATGAATTAATGCCTTTTGGCATTAACTCTTCCAGCACCAGCCGCGGCACTTCTGCCTTCTCCCAGGAGAGAGGGAACGGGCCAGTGTTTAAAGGGGTCCAGTGTTTAAACGGATCCTTCCAGCTTTTGGGAACAAGAGACCCGAGCGGCTACAGCTGGGTGCGATGGGTGCTGGCTGGAGCTGTGCCACCCGGGCTGCCCCTGGGACCTTTCATGGGCTCACCGGGGGCTTCTCTGCTCGCCTCGCTTCACCACAGGGCTGCTGCAAGCCCGAGGTGCTTGGAGCAGCACCGAGTCGTGCTTCCTTGCCTCGTGGCCCCGCTTCCTCGCCTCGTGGCCCCGCTTCCTCGCCTCGTGGCCCTGCTTCCTCGCCTCGTGGCCCTGTTTGCTTTGAGGCACTCCCACAGATGGAGCCCACGACCCCAAATGAAAGCCTTGGGGCTGCAGGCAGCGCCGTGCCAGCAGCTCACGGTGCTCACGGGAGCGCTCCCTTGCTCCCCAGCCTCAGGAGAGGTTTTAGCTTCGGTACAATCTTTCTTCCTCTCCTTCCCCCCACCCCCGTTCTTTAGACAAACTACAAAATAACTATCGTGGCGTGAGCGCAGAGAGAACAAGCCTAGAAATAGCAAGGTTAGAAAATAAATCTGACATCCTGCCAGAGAGGTCAGCTTTCCCCGCAGATGCTGGTGCGCCCATTTGCGCGCCGGAGCACGGCCCCGGGGCACTGCCAGGGGTTGATAGATGCGGAGATAGCAGCGTTTTGATAGAGGTAATTTTCCTCAGATGGGTTTCAGCACCCCATGAATCAAAACCTGTCAGCGAGAAGCTAAAGATGGAGTGAAGTTTATTGTACGCGTGTTTGCATCTGACACTGTCGTGCTAGGGGGTCAAGTGAGCGAGATCATTAGGACGGTGTTGATTTAGGGCGACGTTGTGTGCTTTCCCTGCAGGGCACTGGCGGGGGCGGAGGGGCGGGGGTGGCTTACCGAAAAAATAAATGAAACCCTACAGCTCGCTGCGGTCCCTGGGAGCCTCCTTTAAAGACACAGCGCTCGTCTTTGCCGAAGCAGCTTTGGGGCCCGCGGGCACCGGGGGCAATTTTTAGGTCCCCGTTTTGCCATCACCGAGGGCAGGGCCGGAGTTTTTCTTTGTGTGGCCGTGGCGCGTGCTGCGCTGCTCCCGAGAGCAACTTTCTCCCGTGGTGGTGATCCCTCCCCGTGCCCTTTGTTCGCGAGCCTCGCGCCTCGCTGATTTTGGGGCCGCTGCCCCAAGGAGGGCAGGGTGCTGGGTCAGGCACCCCCGGGAGCAGGGGACGGGCGCTCCCCCACAGCCCTGGGGCCGGCCGAGGCAGCGAGCGTGGCCCTCGGTGCTCGGGTGCTGAGGGTCCCGGCGGGGGGACGCAGGTGGGGTTAGAGCCGGAGCTGCCTGCGGGGTAGGCAGGAGGGCAGGTGAGCTGAGGACACCGCCGGCTCAGCGGGACCTGCAGCATCAGCAGCGCTGTTTGGCAAGGACTCAGTTGTTCAAGGAGTGTGCAGGAGGAGGGCAGGGAGCCACTCGGACCATGGCCACTGGTGGCCTCCTGCAGAGCCGGGGCTCCTGAGAGCCTCGGGGTGCCTCGGGGTGCATCGGCCCCGCTGCCAGGGCGGCGCTGGGCTCCTCGGTGTCCCTCGTGTCAGGTGCCGACGTGGGCAGGTCGTTTCCACTCCTCTTTTAGGGGTAAATAACATTTACTGACATCTATCACACCTTTCACATCCCAAAGCTGTACCCAGGACCAAACCTCGCTGCTCGCTGTGCTCCCCCTGCTCTGTAAACGGGTCCAGGTCCGGCTCAGTCCCTCTGCCCTGCAGGGAATCGCAGCTGATCCCGGTGGCGCACTGGGATTTGAGGCAGTTTTTAAAAATTCTCCTTAAAACGACGCCCCTGTGGTCCTCGTTGCGCCCTGTGTGCGTCTCGAGGCCCAGGCGGTGGCGTTGGCAGCCCTCGGTTTGCGAGGAGGGGAAACGGCCGCGGGAGGCCGTGCGCCCACCGGGACGGCGAGGTGTGGGTCGGGGAGCGAGGCTGGGAAATGCACGGAACGGCAGGGAGGGAGGAGGAACTGCAGCAGCAGCACAGCAATCAGCCGGCCTTAGCTGCAGAGACCTGGGAGAGGCCAGAGCGAGGGGATAAATCTACAGAAAATGGATGCGTGGAGGCTTTTAGGGCGTTAGGGCGATGATGGCTTGGGTTATTACCGCTGATGAGGACATCAGCGTGGGTGATGGCAGCAGAGATAAAAAAAAAAAAAAAAAAAAAGCCTCCGGGCTTTTTGGAGAACCTTGAGAAACCAGGGATCGGAAGGCTCTGGGAAATGTCAGTGGGGATTTTGCTCGTTCAGGCTGGAAATAAATTAAATGGGACTTGGGAAGGTGGGGTGAGTGCCGAGCTTCCATCTCCAAATGGAAACGTTTCCAAGAGAAGGGGCATCGAGTGCGGGTGGGAGGTCACCTGCGAAAACCAAAAACCGTCAGCCAGGGGCAGCCCCTGGGGTCTGCCCTGCCCCAGGGCATCGCGCTGGTGCTCAGAGCCCCCACGGCGAGCGCCCTGTGCCGAGGCTGATGGATTTGGCTCAGCCCGGGCATCTCTGTCCTGCTCTGGGCGCAGGGGGAGGAGTCCCATAAACACGGGTACCTCGGGGCCTTGCCAGCAAAATAAATTTCCATCCTTCTTTGTGCCAGAGTGAAGAAGACGAGAAGCTGAAGAAGAGGAAGGAACGGTTCGGCATCGTGACGAGTTCAGCCGGGGCTGGAGCTACAGAGGACACAGAGGTAAAATCCCCCTCCCGAGGGGATGGGCAGCGGCCGCCGCAGGCATCTTGCTGCTCCCCTTCCTCGTGCTCCCCGTGGCCTGGATGCTTCTGGGCCCTCTGCTCGTTGAGAATAAAGCCCCAGAGACCCCGCAGCATAATGAGGACCGAGACCCTGACCCCGTTTCCAGCTTTTCTCCTCCGTGCTTTGTTCCGTCCCCTCGGCGGATCTCTCTTCTGTGCATTTGGCCCATCTTTTAAATTTGTAACCACCTCAGGGCACTTCTGCGCCGTTTTAGGCTTTCACATCGTCCTGAGCCACGCTACACACGAGCTCGTCCTCCTCTGACACGGGGAGCTCCCGGTGAGCTGCGGGGAGCCCCACGTGCAGCTGGGGGCCCGCAGCCGCCCTCCCTAGCGCAGGAATCGAGCTCTGCCCGCTGCTGGGGGCACGGGGGCTCCTCCTGGACGGGGTCCCACTCATTAACAAACGAGCAACGGCTGCGGCAGGACGAGCTGCAGGGGCTCAGGAACCACTCAACCAGGTGGCTGCGGGGTTGGGCACACCAGCAGGGTTTGGTGTGCTCCCCGAGAGTCCAGGTGGGGCTCAGGGGCCTTTTTTGTGCCGTTCGGAGCTCGCTGCCGAGGCGCCGCCCCGCGCCTTCCCAGCCTGCTGCCGAGCATGGGAGAATGAGCCCCCGCGGCCCGCGCGGAGGGGGCGGCTGGGCTGAGGGATTCCATGCTTTTCCGTTAGGTCACTTGGAGATTGTGCCTGGAACAAAAAGGTCTTTTTACTAGTATTGTGTGCACTCAAATGCACCTTTCCCCTGGAGATTCTTGATTAGGGCTTCTGTTGCCCCCAGGCTATTTATCCTGCTAAAAATTAAGATTTATACGCCCCTCGTGTATCGGCTTAAAGGCATATCTGAGAGACGCAATAGTATATTTAATGCGTTTTAGTGTGTCCCTCTCACCTTTTCCATGAATAGGCGAGTGTTAACCCTTTGCCCTTTTACATTTCCCACCTCCCCACTGCCTGGAAGGGTTTCTAGGCCTCTAAAGTAGGCATTGTTCCCAGCTCAACCCTTTTGTAGCGCGTTGCCAGCAAGATGAAGTGACTTCAGCAGCACTGTATCTCAGGCACTGTATATTTCTGCTACTGGATTTGGGGGCTCTCTTTGTCCCAGGGTTCAAATAAAACCTTCACAGCTCCCTGCCAAGCGCGGTACAAAACCTCCCCTCCAACGGGCTTTGTGTCGGCGCGCTCAGGAAGGGGCTGGAGCTGCCGTACCCACGCTGGGCTGGTAGGAAATCCTCCACCAGGTTGGGCGAGACTTTAGAAGAACTCGTTCGCTGGTCTTGAATTTTCTTCTATTTGTTTTTTTTTATTTTTTTATTTTTGCAGGCAAAGAAGAGGAAAAGAGCAGAGCGCTTTGGGATTGTCTGATGCCGGTCCTCCCTAGCTTCCCCCCACTTGCAGTGTGCCTCGAGTGCGTGCATAACTCTTTCTCTTTCCCCCACTTTCTCTCACACTCTGTTCCTCTAGGTTTTAGTGATGAGTAGACAGGGAACCCCCATAGTTGTATGATTGTGCTACTTACTCTCAAGTTACAAAGTTGTTTTTTTTTTTAAAAAAAGAAGTAGGGCAAAAAGAAGGAACTGTTCTTATTGCATTTTGGTAGCCCGAAGCCCTGCAGCCTGGTCCTTCCCCGGCTGTCGCTGGCACGGCTCTAGGTTAAGAATTCACTGGAATTGCTGCTGGAGCAAGGAGTGGTTGGAAGTGTTTGGTGTTTGCTGTCTCGATGCTGCCTCCATCTCTTGGTCCTCTCCTCCTTTACCTTGTGAAAACGGGCCCCGAGGCTCGGCTGTGTCGCGGTTTCTTCCCGGCGGCTGGGACAAGGACGCCTTATCGGGAGAGCACGACGAGGGACGTGGGCTCTGCTCTGCGCCCCGGCAGGTTGCGCGGCAGGGAAGGATTTGGTCTGGTGTTTTCAGGAACAGAGGAGCGGCGCTTTGGTAGCCAGCACATGGGGCAGTTCCGCCTTCCTTTCCCCCTTCCTTCCCAGGGTGAGGCTAGCGGGGATTGTCAGGGCAGGAACTGCCAGTTAACCTTAGATCGAGACCGGTGTCCTAAAACGAGGAGGGAAAGGTAGCAGCGTGCTTGCAAACAGAGCCCGTCCTGACCGCTTCATTTATCCGGCCTTGTTAAGCCCTCTGGGGCTCCTGGTGTTTCACGCACGTTTTCCAGGTCCCGCTAAGGTCAGCGATACATTTCTCTCCTTAAACACAACGCCAGAATCCCTTTGTCCGAGCGTGTTCTCAGGCTGGGTTTCATTTTCTCCTCTCTTTGCTTCAGAGCAGCTGGCGAGCTGGTTGACTCGCACACTTGCTGAAGAAGCCTCGCTCTTCTCCGAGCTGCCGGAGGGCGCGGGAGGGCACCGCTGTTGCCCTGGGACCTGTTCAGGGCTGAAGATCTCTGATCTAACGCAGTTCCTTCTGCGTTAACCGGGGCCGTTGCAGTCAAGTTGTGGGGCAAAACCTTGGCCGGGTCCCACGGAAGGCAGCGCTGCCGCAGCCCGTTCAGCTCACGCTGTTGCTGCGGTGTTTCGGAGGGCACCTCCGTTCCTAGGGGGCTGGAACGAGCAATTCCTCAGGGCGGCTTCCGTGGGCACCCGGTGGTGAAGAGTAGGAGCCCGAGGCCAGTGTCTGTGGGACCGGCAGCGCCGTGGCAGCGGGAGCAGCCGCCCGGTGCCCGTTCTTCCTTCTTTGTACCTAGAGAATTAGTTCCAGTTGCAAGCGTTCGTTCCTGCTACACCTTGAGCAGTGCTTTCCCTCGCACGGATACCTCGGCCCCAGGTATAAGCAGAGGTCCAGGCCTCCGCTTGGGTTTTTGGGTGGGCATTTTGGCCGAAATCCTTCTGTTGTCTGGAGTCTTACTGAAGTTGTAGGATTTTTATTTCTGACTGTAACCTTTTCTGGGAAAGGCGTTTGCGTTGTCCATGCTTGGTCCCTTAAGATGCCAGAGAACAGCGGATGCGTGTACAAACGGAGCTTTCCAGAGGCTTATACCTGATTCTTAATAAGCAATATATAGATATTTTTTAACGTAGAAGTCTTCAAACTGCTTCTGTTCCACTGATGTCTGCAGTCTGACTGCATGTGTGCGCCCTCAGTGACTCTAAGCAATACCTTGGACGTTTGTTTACTTTCCCAAAGGGCAGCTAAAAGCCACGGGGTCCGGGTTTCGTGGTGTCTTGGGTTGTCGATGGCTGAGTGAATCGAAGCTCCCTTGCTCTTTCCCGATTTAATGTAATAACTTTATTCTGTTTTGTTTTGTTTTGTTTTTTTTTATGTCAGATTTTGTAAGATGTATTTTCTATTTGGCTCATGATCCTTCTGCTGGTTATTTGCTTGAGATGTTTTGTAGTGTGCCAGGGCAAACACTGCATTTCGTTCTTGGTTTCATAATAAAACTGCTTCTCCAAGGCAATTCTGGTGTCTGTCGCTTTGACTCGGGGCCGGAGCGTGCTGCAGGGATGGAGCTGCGATGGACGGACGGACGGACAGACGTTGGCACACCACGGCCCTGAAGAAAGCAGCTCCTGCCCCCTGCTCCCGGCCTGCCCCAGCTCCTCGTCCCCTCTCGCCCCCCCAGAGCCACCCTGCTGCTCCGGCCGGGGGCAGGATTTGGGGCTGGCACCCGGTGGTAGCGGAGTCGGAGCCACCGAGGCACGTAAGGACAGCAGGGCCAGAGCTTCCCTTCACTGCTGGTGTGGGTACCGGGAGCCACGGGTGCTCAGAGAGCCGAGGAGGGGCAGGCAGAGCTCTCCTGGCATCCGAGGCTTCGTCACAGCTGCTTCTCCGGGCTTCCAACCTCATCACGCCGAGAACCAAACGCGGGGGTCCCGGTGCCGTCCCCTTCCCAGAGCAGGGACGAGGACCTGGTGCCTGGCCGCATGTCCCACGCCGTCCTTCCCCGCGGCGTGGGGCTGGGTCCAGCTTCTCCCCGTCCCCTCCCCTGGCCGGGGCTGAGCCTCCTGTGGCCGTGGCACCGCAACCCGGTGAGCTCCGTGCGGGGCCGCGTCCCCAGCCCGCTCCCGGGGCCGTGCGCGGGGGCTGTTGGTGGAGGACGCCGCATCTTTCAAAGGCCGGGCTTTCCCCTCCTGGGTGCAGGGGAGAATCGTTCCAATCACACTGTGTTTAAAACACCACCTAATTTATTTTTCCTCTCCAAGCTGGGGGCTGCTCGTGACTAATTTGGGCTGAATAGGCGAAGAAAAAAAGCAGCGGGCACACAATGAGCGGGGGAAAGTGTGGGAAAGCGAGCGAAAGAAAAGGAGGGCCGGGGCTTGCAGCGTGAGAGCTGGTAACGCCGTGCAGTGCCCAAATTCAGCATGAAGTCACTTTTCACAGCAGACGCTTGGGCTGTAAATGCGAGTGGGACTATAGGTCAGGCCTGGGGGGGCCGGGGGCGGGAGCAGCGGTGGGGCTGCGCAGTGTGGGGGCCGCGGAGGAGGTGGGGGCTCGGGGCGCGGGGGGCTCGGTCCCGAGCTGGTGCCAGCGCCCCTTCTCCCCGCGGCGCCCGGCTCTGCTCCCCGCGGCCTCCCTGGGTGGGTTGGAAGCGGCTTTTGTTTAAATTCAGGGAAATGAGGGGACAAAAGAGCGCAGCCTGGCGTGTGCAGGGGCGAGCGGAGGGGCTGCCCCCCACCTGTGCCGCCGTGGGGCCGGTGAGCCCCGGCGTGGGGCTGAGCCTGCGGCCGAGCCTCTCCACGGCTCCAGGAGGGTTCCTGCGCCGTGCCAGGACCTCGCTTTCCCTCTCCGGACTCACCGGTTCTGCGCTCCTTGCCCCGAGGAACCCAAGCGCTGCCCTTCCCGAGCGGTGGCGAGGTGTCGGGGCCGGTCGGTGCCGTCGTCCCCCCGAGGTTTCCCTGCTGCAGCAGAGGCTCCACGGATGCATCCGCTGGGGGACAGGGAAGGACGGGGAACACCCCGCATGAGGAGCTCAACGCCCCGTGCCTGAGCCTGGCACTTCAGGGACCTCGAGGACCCCGCAGTCCCATCCCCGAGTGCCGTGGCCGAGGGCTGAGCCACCCGGTCCCCCCGGTGCTGCCGCTGCGCCGTGCCCCGCGCCGGCATCTCCCCGGGCCGTGGCGAGGTCGGTGGATCCCAGCCAAGCTCCCTGTTGATGGTTTAATTACTGTGAATGCTGCGTGCGGGCAGTCTTGTTAGGCAGTGGAGGGGAAGGTTAGGGAGCCATATTATGTCATGGTGCAGCTGTGGGTGGTCGCCCGCATGTCCCTGTCCTAATTTGTCCCTCTCCCCCCCCGCCCCAGCCCTGCCCTGGGTTTCGGAACTAGGTCAGCCGGTGGCCGGGGAGCCGCTGATGTGGGGTGCAGCCTCGGGGAGACGTGACCGGAACAAAGGCGCTCGTTAAACTCTTGACATCGTCCCCGAAACAAACAAACAAAGGGGACCGGGACCTTGTGGTGCCTGAGCGGGGGCAGCGGGCAGGTGGGGGTGTGGGGGTGCCCCGGACCTCACTGCCACCAGTGTTTGGTGCCGTGCATTGCGCCCGGGGCTCCAGTTTGGTTCTGGTGCCGTTGTGCAGGTCCTGGAGCCCTCCAGGAGCTTCCCCCATGGGAAAGCCAGGTCCAGAGGAGACTGGGTGGGTTTCTTCCCCAGATTTTGGTGCTCTGTGTGTGGCTGGGACCTCAGCCTTGCCTAAAGCTGCCTACAACCAGGCTGGGCTCAGGGAGTCTCCGATGGAGCAAGCGGAGCCGGGGAGCAGCGGGGCAGCGAGGACGGGGGCAGGCGGCAGCCCCCGAGCGCATCCCCAGGCCTTTGGGAAGGGACCTTGGCTCCGGCACAGGGAGCGCGAGAGCCGGGAAGCGGCGCAGCTCCACGGGGCCGCCGGGGCCTGGGACCTGGCCGACCCCGGGGCTCCGCACTGGAGCTGAGCCCTCGCGCCTGGGCCCCGCTCATGCCAAGAACCTCGCGGCTCCGTCCTGGCCCCGCGGCCGGCGACCCCAGCGCCCCCCCCAGCTGCGCACCCCTGTCCCCCGCCGAGCCCAGCTGTAATTAGCTGCGACATTCTCGGCATACCTGCAGCTCCTAATGAGGCTCCATAAAGGCTGCCCAGCTCTGGGCTCCTCCGGCCACTTGTAAATCTCAGCTTTACAGCGTGGAGCGGAGGCAGCGGAGGCCGCCGGCGCCCACGTGCTCGGCGTCCCCTCCGTGGGGCGAAGCCGCCGAGGAGCGGGGCTGGGGCGAGGAGAGGCTGGGGCCGCGCTGGCGGGATGGGGAAGCCTCTTCCCGGCCCGTTCAGATGGTTTTGGGGGTGTTTGTGTGCCGCCCTGCTGGTTCTCAGCGTGGTTTTTGAAGCACAAAGGCAAATGTTTGGGGAGGGTTTGGGGAGAGGGGGGGAGACGCGCTTCTGGCACCAGCACGGAGCGGGGCGCGGGCGTTAGGGCGGGTTTCTTCCCCTCTCATCCGCTGCTCCGCGGCCGGCAGCAGGGAGCGTGGGAAAAATGAGAAGCATCAGGAAACATATTTCCCGAGCCAGCCAAGGCTGGGGGCGCTGGATCGAGGCAGAGGCTCTCGAGGGAGGACATGGGGGGGCTGCGGGATGGGGCGCACGGTGCTGGAGGCTGCGGTGACGCAGGGACACAGCATGGGGGCCGAGCCCAGCGGGGACGGGGAGGCGGCGGTGGTCCCGGCACGGGGCAGGGAGGCGAGGACCTGGAGGACGGGGTCTCCCCACAGCCTCCTGTGCTGAGTGGCACTGGGGGGGTGGGAGGTGGCTCCTGCAGGAAAATGGGGGCTGGGGGGGGTTTGGCCATGTGGGCCCCCCTCTGCAGCATCCCTGGGTGTGGAGCTGGGGTCCTGGTGGGCGCCGTGCAGAGGGACGGTGGTGACAAGGAACCCAAGTGAAACGCGTTTCTCAGCAGTTTTCCCCTTTTTTTTTCCTCTCTTCTTTTTGGCTAGATATTTTTTTTATTGTACAAAAAGTCTAAAAAAAAAAAAAAAAAAAAAAAAAGGAAGGAACTGGGACAGAAGCAGCAGTTAGCATATACACCAGAGACTAACGCAAGATACAGAACGAACGTGATTTATACAACACCGTAACTGAGACGATCACTGAGCTTTTTTTTTTCTTTTTTTTTCTTTTTCTTTTTTTTTCCTTTCCTGTCGCTTCTCCCAAAATATTATTATTATTTTATTTTACTTTTTGCAGGGACGCCGGCGTGCCCGCTGCTTTCGGTTCCTGCTCGGCCGCATCCGTGCACGATTCTCCCAGGGGCGCAGCGTGCCCGTACCGAGGCTGCAGCGTGCCCGCCTGTCCCCAGGGCAGAAAATAAATGGGCGCTGCGAGGAAAGCCTCGGGTGTCGTCCGGAGCCCCTGAGGTAGGCAAGAGCACGAGGAAGGGGACTGAGCCCCGGCTGGGGGAACCTCGTGCTGCCCCCATCCCCGGGGGATTTGGTGGCACAGGGACAGGGAAAACTGCGCTGAGGAAGCGCAGGCGTGGGAGCACCTCGGCTGCACGGCGCAGGGGATCCCGTGCCCAGCCTCTCCTCCTCCTCTCCTTTCCGTAGTGCAAACGGGACCCTCACCTGATGCGGGATTTCAGCACAGAGGCTCTGCTCGCTCCTGCCCTCCGGGCCAAGCCGAGCCTCCGGTGGCCCCAGGATGGCAACGCCGGTGCCCGTGGCAGGCTGGTGGGGACGGGGCTGTCCCCAGGCGCTGTGGCACCTGCAATGGTTCGGCAGCAGGGCTGGGACCTCCGGGCACGTGAGAGCCCCCAGTGCGGGACGGGAGCTGAAAGCTCTGAATGCTCCGATTTCTTTATGTTTTGTATTGTTTTTAAATATTTTTTTTATTTATTTTTATTTTTTGATGTTCAAGTGCTGTGTTTGGTCATTGTGATTAAAAAACATTCCCCCCCCCCCCGACCACCAATGGCCTTTTGGTCATGCGATTCGAACCCGCCACGTCCCCCCTCCCTCCCGTGGCCTCTGTCCTGAGCCATCGCCCTCGCGAAGTCGCCGCCGCGTCCCCCCGCACCCAATTAAAAAACAGAACGAAACGACGAACAAACGAACAAAAATAACCTAGGACATTACGCACAGTAACAATACACAGTGTAAATAATACCATACTGCCGGGGCTGCGCCGCCCAGCCTGCTGCCCTCGGTCCGGCGCTGGGACCAGTCAGCGCGGGGCACTGGTCCCAGTTCTTCTCCGGCGCCACCTGCCTGCCGCGGCACCCCGGTGGGCGCGGGGGCTTTTGTGGGAGCGGGGCCGGGTTTTGGGGCCGTGGTTCCCATCCACTGCCCCTCATGGCTCCAGGCTTGGCCGCCCCGGTGCCGCCGCCTTTTGCGCCCCGCGTCTCGTGGGCAGCACCGGGAGCGGTGCCCGGGGAGCAGCCGCGTTGTGCCGAGCGCGTTGCACGTGGCTGCACGGGGCTCGAGGCTGTGCCGACGGCTGTGGACAAGCGTTGGAGCACGCTCGGCCCCACACCCTTTCCAGTTCACTCTGAAGCAGATTTTGGCTTTTTCCCGGCGCCCAGCTCCACCCGAGCGCATCCTCAATCGGCGGCTGCATCCAGCGGTGTCGTATGCGGAGGGACGAGGTGACGATGGTGGGCGCTGGCTGCAACCACGATGGGGACTGGCAAAATGCCCCCTGAGTGCCACCTCTCCGGGACAAGCCCCCCAGGTGCTGCGGGACGCTGCTTCCCCCCATCCCCCTGCCGGCTCCGGAGGCGGCGCTGGCAGCCCCCAAAGGCACTGAAGAGCAGGGATTGGGGCTGCGGCACCGACCTCTCGCCCCGCAGCCGGGTTGGTGTCGGCGCTGGTGGATCCCACAGGTTGTATCCAGCCCTGCACCACCTCCCTCGTGCCACTGAGGCCGCAGAGTGGCTGCCGAGCCCCGGGAACCCCGCGCGCTCCGGGCCCTAAGTGCTTGGGGGGCTCCGGGGCAGCCTCGTCCTTGTAAGCGCTTGGGGGGCGCGTGGAGCGGGGGACAAGTGCTGAGCATCCCGAGTCCTCTGGCCAGGGCGCGCATCCGACCCCTGAGCTGTCCCTAAGTGCTGCGTGGGGCATGGGGACGGCCCAGCCGGGGATGGGGGGGGTCTCTCCCCGTGCCCCCCACCCCATGGTGCTGCAATCAGGGTGGGAGGGCTGGGGCACGGCGCCCAGCCAGGGCGCTCCGGCACCCTTTGGATAAGTGCTAGGGACGAGGTCTGGGGTCTTCCTCGTGCTGCCCCCGAGCCGGCGGCTTCCATCCCGTGGGTCCGGGGGCGGGGGGCGCGGGGGTGCCCGGTGCATGGGGGACGGGGCCGGGGGGTGCGGGGCCGGCGGCCGCCTGGCGCCAGGGCCGGTTGCATCACTGCGGCCGCGGAGGGGAGACGCCGGAGCAGCAGGGGCAGATGAACTCTTGAGAAAGCAGGATCCTGTTCTCATGCGAAAATAATCCAAACATCGAGGGCAGAGGGGGAGGCGAATGTGCCGCATAAGCGGAATTTCTCCCCAGCCAGAGCCTCCGTCCAATTCTGGCCGGTGCCGCCTCCAGATAACCCCGCACCGTGGCCGCCCCCCCGGCCGCGTCCCCCTGAGTCCCCCCGGCTGCGTCCCGCTGGGGCCAGATCCGCTCCAGGAGGGCAGGGGGGCAGCCGGGACCCCTCCAGCTGCGGGTGGCTCAGGGCTGGGGGCACGCAGGGGCCTCGAGGACTGCGCTGGCCCTGCCGTCGTGGTGCCCGGCGTGGCGATGGTGGCGCGAAGGCGGGGAGGAGGCAGCACCCTGGGGCGTCCCATGGCAGAGCGCCGGCCAGGAGGGTCCGTAATAAATAAATAAATTAAAGGAGGGAGACGGATTCCTCCCGGGCCGGACCTGCCGCCTGCGCCCACGTGGCCGAGCCGTCCCGGGGCTGGATCCTGCAGTCCTCGCTCCGAGAGGGCAACTGGGGCAGGAGCCTTTTCCCCGCTGTCAGCCTCGGATGTCGCCTTCGCCGTGGGGCGCACGGCCGCGTCCCCGTCCCTGCAGGCTCCACTCATCCGCTGTGCCGCTGCCGTCTCCCCTCTGCTCTCCCCTGGGGCCAGAGGTGTCCGGTGGTGCCGCGTGGTGCCGGTGCCGGTGCCGGGGCGGTGGCGGTGCTGGGGGGGCCGCCCCCTCCCTTCTCTGTCGGTCTGCTTATTGCACAATGCATGTTGAAGCGCAGGTTTGGTGCAGCGTTTCTCCGCCGGATTTTTTTATTATTATTATTATTATTATTATTATTATTATTATTCTCGCTCTCTTTCCCCAACATTCAAAGGAATTTCAACGCTTGTTCTTTGTATCTTTAAAAAAAAAATCAATAACAACAACAACAACAAAAAAAAAGTGGAAGAAAAGATGAGTTTGTTGGCTGGACGTGGGGCCCGGGGCGGAGGGGGCAGCACCAGCGGGGGTCTAAGAGCATCCACATCTGTCAACCACCATGCCCGGGATCTTGCCGTAGATGATCTGCTGCTTGTCGTTGAAGTAGAGCATGTTGATGGGGGACATCTTGGTGGGGGTGCAGCAGGGCCCCGCCGAGCCCCGGGGGTTGGCCTGCTGCACCAGGTGGGTGTGCGGGTACTTCTGCATGAACATGTACTCGCACTGCCCCGAGCAGTAGTTGGCTTTGTATCTCTTGGGGGCGATAATCCAGTCCCAGCCGAAGGCCTCGAAGTCGACGGTGAGCGGGTAGCGGCAGCAGCGCGATTCGGTCGAGTGCTCGTCGCAGTCCAGCCCCAGGTTCCTCCGCGAGCGCTTGTTGCTCTCCAGCACCCGCAGCTCCATGAAGGGGTGCTGGGGGGAGAGCGGAGCGTCAGCCCTGGCCGCGGCCCCACAACCCTGCAGCCCCATAGCCCCGTGGCCCCATAGCCCTGTGGTCCCACTGCTCCAGCTCCCACGGAGCCCCCAGAGCTGTCCCCAGCCCTGTGGAGCTGTCGCTGTCCCCATGGAGTTGTGAGCAGCCCCTTGGAGCTGTAACTGGTCCCATGGAGCTGTGACGAAGCCAGCAGAGCCATAACCAGCTCCACGGAGCTGTCATTGTCCCCACAGAGCTGGGAGCAGTCCCATGGAGCCAGAACCACCCCCATGGAGCCAGAACCATCCCTGTGGAGCTAAAATCATCCTCGTGGAGCTAAAACCATCCCCATGGAGTGAGAACTATCCCCATGGAGCTAAAATCATCCCCACAGAACCAGAACCCCCCCCAATGGAGCCAGAACCATCCCCATGGAACCAGAACCCCCCCCATGGAGCCAGAACCACCCCCACGGAGCTGTCACCATCCCCGCAGAGCTGTCACCAGCCCCATGGAGCTGCCCTCCGCACCCACACCCATCCCCATTTTCTCCTTTGCCCCCCAGCTCCCCGGAGCCGGCCGGGTCCCCCCCAGCTCCCACCGCGGCGGGCACCTACCAGCCCTTCGGCCCCGGGGCCGAGCGAGGTGACGGCCAGGTCGTTGCCGTTGGGGTCGAAGGCGTTGATCTCGATGCCCCAGTTGTTCTGCGGCTGCTTGAACCAGTTCTGCAGCACGTGCTTGAAGTCGATGCTCTGCCAGTGCCCGATGCGGGAGTTGAGGTCGATCTTGAGCGAGCGGATGCGGATGTGGCGGCTGCCCTCCTCCGTCACCGGCTTGAGGCGGAGGATCTGCAGGTAGACGGTGGAGGTGTGCTGCACCGGCCGCAGGTACACCCACAGCTGCGCCTTCACCACCTTGGTGAACATGATCTTGGGGCTGAAGTTGAAGAAGCAGCAGTGGGGGTTGCCCTCGATCTGCACCACGGGGTCGGCTGCGGGAGGAAGGACGGGTCAGGGGCGGCCCCGGCTGCGCCCCACCGAGCCCCCGGCACCCCTGGGTGCCCCCCCCTGCCCCAGGCCTCCCGCGCGCAGCCCGGTGTAAACTCCTCCTCGGTCATTAGGAGTTGAAGGTCGGGTCAGAGGCCGCCCCGGGGGTCATTTCCCCTCGATTCGCAATAAGGTCCCAGGGCTGCCCCCTGACCCTGTGTCACCGGGGATTCATGATCCCCTGCGGGGCCGCGGGGCTGGGCTGAGCGGGGCGGGGGGCTCTGGTCCTGGAGCACCTGCAGAGCCACCGGCCGGGGCTGCAGCATCCCCTGGCCTCCCGCTGCCCGCAGTCAGGGACCCGCAGCAGCCCCCGGCTGGAAACCCGCAGCATCCACAGCCGGAGCCCCGCAGCAGCCCCTAGACGGAGCCCTGCAGCCTCCTCCGGGTGGGGACCCGCAGCCTCCCCAGCCACAGACCTGCAGCAGCCTCCACCAGAGACCCTGCACGGCCCCCGGCCGCAGACCCGCAGCATCCCCCGCCATGTGCCCGCAGCTCCACACGCAGCAAAATGCCAAGAAGGGCCCCGCGGTGCTGAGCTCGCCCTGGCGCAGTGCGGGGGCCCTGGAGCTGTTGGGGAGGCTGCTTCGCCCTGGGACCACGGCAGGACCAGGACCACCACCCCTGCCCTGGGCAAAGCTTTTGGGCATGGGGGTGAGGGCGAGCGGCCTCCCTGGGGACGGGAACCCCCAAACATCCGCACCCCCAGCACCCCGCCGCCCTCCCCCAGCCCCATGGCAGCACCCTGGGTGGATGCGGCCCCGCGCCCGCCCTCCCCGCTCACCAAACATCTGTGTCAAATTGAGCTGGGAATTTCCCCCCCCCCTCCCTCCCCGAGCAGCCCCCCTCCCCCTGCCACGCACCGGTCAGGTTTAATAGCACCCAGCTGCAGCGCGGGGCCATTTGCTGCGCGCGAGGCCTCCCCGAACACATCGGGGTCACGACACCGGCCGCAGCCCCGGGAATGCCATCCATCCGCCATGTGGCCCGCGCGCTCCCCCCCCGCCGCAGCTCACATAAACCAAAGTGACAGGGGCTGGGGGGCCGCGGGCGCTCGCCGCGCAAACCCCTCCCAGCAATTTGCTGCGCACAAGCCCCCTATTAAACCCGCGCTCCCCCGGGACCGGCCCCGAGCACGTTCCCCCTGCGCTGCCCCATCCCCTCCCTAGGGCACGCGGTGCCCCCGAGCCCTGGCGGCTTCGCCACCGGTGGCTGGCGGGACCTTGTCCCAGCACGTGCCGGTGGCCACCCCGAGGGGCTCTCGGTCCCCAGGGTCCCACACCGAGATCCTCGGTGGATTCACGGGGTCGGCTCCGGGCTTGCCGCAGCTGGACCGCGGCAAGGACAGCTCCACCGGGGGTGTTTTTGTAGGGTCTCCAGGTGAGAGACACCAACGCTGCAGCCGGTGCAGGACCCTGGAGCTGCGGCCGAGCCTCTCACCGGCTCATCCCGGCTTCCCAGGTGTTGGGGCTTCAGGGTGCCGGGGGGGCCGCAGCGGCTCTGCCACGCCGCGCTGCTCCTGGCACGGGGCTGCGGCGGTGCCAGGATGCTCGGCCCGTCGCTGTGGCAACGGGGGATAAAGGTTACCGGGACACCGGTCACAGCTGAGTATGTGCCGGGAGGGGGGCGGCCCCGAGCCCCCCGCCCCGCTCTTTGTTCCCATTGCGGAGGCACCCGGAGGGATTTGGGGCTCCCCCTCCCCAAAATGCCCCCTTAACCCCTCGCCCGCCGCAGCGCCCCGGGGACACCGCATCGCCCCGCAGCGGGCCACGTGCCGGCAGTGCCTCCATCACCACCAGCCCCGTCCCATGGCCCCCGGTCCCCGCTGACCTTGAGCGGCCCCGGTGCTGGCAGTGCTGGCACGGGCACCCCCTGGCCCCCCGCCCGCGGGCCGTGCCCCCCGCGCCCCGGCCTCCATCGCCCCTCATTAAGCTGCCTCCACCCCGGAGGTCGCGGGGGTCAGGGGTAGCCCATAAATGGTTTTAGGACCCAATTAACCTTCCCGGGTTTCTTCTGCAGTTAAAAAAAAAAAAAAAAATGGGGGGGTGAGGGCTGTGGAGGGTTGTGGCTTTGGATTAAACCCGGGCGGGGGGGGGGGGGCGGCCGGGGCGGGCGAGGGGAACCCGAGAGCTTTATGGCTCTGCTGCCTATAAAGCCTTTTCCCTCCTTCTGTTCAGGAACCATAAAAACCCACACAATTGCCACGGGGAGGCAAAGAGGGAGGAAAAATCATAATAATAACGGAGCGGCGAGGGGCCGGGGCAGCGGCCGGGGCAGGCCAGGCCCCGCGGCGCATCCGGCTGCGGGGCTGGGGCCGGGGCCGCGGGACCCCTCCGCACGCCGGGAGGAGGGGCCGCGCTCTGGTATTTATTTTGGGGGCCCCCGAGCTGTTAAGGGGAGGAGGGGGCCGGGGGGGGGGGAGTGAGCGTTAACGCGGAGCGGGGAGGAAAACCCCAGCGTGTTGTCAATTTTATGGGTAATAAAATTTCAAAGCCGCCCGAGTCTATTAATGCCTGGGAAGGAAATTCGTCAGGGGGCTGGCGGAGGGGAGCGCCTCACACTTCCCTCCCTTCCGCTCGGCCTTCACACCCCGCCCGGCCCGGCCCCCGCCCCGGGGGTCCCGGGGGTCCCGGGCAGCCTCGGCCCGCGGCTGGAGCAGGTGGAGCAGGGCTGGGACTGGGCAGGGGGACGCTCGCCCCCCCGGCACCTCTCCGCACCAGCACGGCCCCATCCCTGCACCCCCTCCCCATATCAGGCACCCACGGACGGATGGACGGATGGACGGACAGACGGAGCCACGGCACGGCGAAGCGAAGCCCCCGCGCTCTGTCCCAACCCCGTAGCCCAGTGGGGACCCCGCGCAGTCCCTGCTGTCACCCTGCTGTCACCCCGCTGTCACCCTGCCACCACCCCGCTGTCACCCCGCTGCCACGTGCTGCAGCAGGGCGCTGCTGGCACCCGGTGTCCCCGTGGGGATTGGGGACTGGGATGTCACCGTGTCGCGGTGTCCCCCAGCAGTGGGGCCTGGGGCTGCTCCGCCAGGGGACAAACGGGCCCGGCACCCCGAGGCCGGTCCCTGCACCAGTGCTGAGTCCCAGTGTCAAGTGCTGGTGCCCAGTGCCAGTGGCAGGTCCCAGTCCCGTGTCCCAGTCCCCATCACTGGGTCCCAGTGCTCAGTTCTGGTACCTGCTGCCAGCACCCAGTGCCCAGTCCCAGCACCCAGTGCCTGGTCCCAGCACCCAGTCACTGGTCCCAGCACCCAAAGCTAAGTCCCAGTACCCAGTACCTGGTCCCAGCACTGAGTGCCCACTCTCAGCACCCAGTTACCGGTCCCAGCACCCAGCACCCAGCACCCAGCACCCAGTGCAGAGCCCCAGTGCCCAGCAGCTGGTCCCAGTCCCTGGTCCCAGTGCCCTGAAGTGGCTGCCGGCTCTGCTGTCTCGTCCCCATGTCCCCAATGTCCCCGTGTCCCCAGTGTCCCCGTGGTGCCCCCCCAGCCCCATGGCCCCACGAGGTGCGGCGCAGCGCGACCCCCCCCCACCTCCGAGCTGCCCGGAGCCGGTCCCGGTGTCGGCGGGTCGGGGGCTGCGGGCCGGTGCCCGGGGCTGGGCACGGGGCGGCCCCGGGATGCCGGGGGGAAACGGGGGGTGCGGGGAGCCCCGGGAGGAGCGGGGAAACCCGGGGGAACCGGGGGAGGCTGGGGAATCCCGGGGGGAAGCGGGCAGCCCCGGAGGGAGCCGCGGAGCCCCGGGGGAGTGCAGGGAGCCCCGGGGGGAGCGGGACGGGAGGCGGGGGAGCCCCGGGGGGAGGCGGGGGAGCCCCGGGGGGAGGCGGGGGAGCCCCGGGAGGGAAGCGGGAGCCCCGGGGACGCCGGTGCCCGGCGCGGCGCGGAAAGTTACAGGCGCGGAGCCGGGGCCGCGGGGAGCGGGGGGGGGGGGGGTCGGAGAGAGGGGGGAGAGGCCGGGGGGGGGCCCGGCGGCGAAGTTTGCGGCCGGAACAAAGGCGGCACTGACTTTCCTGGGCCATGCTGATGACGGTCTCGGTGGTGGCGTGGTACTCGTCCTCCTCCAGGTACTCGTCGTGCTGCAGCGAGTCGCCCTGGAAGTCGTGGAGGTCGAGGATCTGCTGGAGCGGCGGCGCCTTGGGCAGCAGCTGGTTCACCACCTCGCGGGTGATGTTGGGCGCTTCCTTCAGCCGCAGCTTGCTCAGGATCTGCGACTTGATGCTCTCCAGCCGCAGCTCCTTGCTGTGCCGCCGCCACAGGCACACGGGGCAGGCGGGCTCGGCGGCGGCGGCGGCGGCGGCGGGGGGCTGCGCGTCCGCCGGGCCCCCCGCGACCAGCGCCAGCAGCCACAGCAGCACCGGGGCCATCCCGGGGCCTTCCCCGCCGGCCCCCGCCGCGGCGCGCCGGGCCCGGGCCGGCGGAGCGGGGCGCGGAGCGGGGCGCGGAGCGGGGCGGCGGCGGCGGCGGCGGCGGGGCGCGGAGCGGGGCGGCGAGGGGCCGCGGGGGGGGGGGGGGAGAAAAAGCGGCGGCGGCGGCCCCGGGGTTTTATATCCCAAGTGAAGTGTGTCGTCAGCGGCCTTGATTGGCTGCGGGCGCACAAAAGAGGTTCTGGCAGGGGCTTGTCACCAGCGAGCCGCCGGCCCCCGCGCACCGGGCACGGCCCGCCGCGCCCCGCACGCCGCCCGGCCCGGCCCGGCCCCCGCCCGGCCCCGCCCGGCCCGGCCCCGCCGCACTTGCCGGGAGTTGGGACCCCCCGGGCGCGCCCCCGCGCCCCCGGCCCCTCCCGCGCCGTGTCCTCAGCCGCCCCCGCCCCGGCCCCGGTCCCCTCCCGGTCCTTATCGTGCTCACCCCCCCCCCCCACCCCCCCTCCGCAACCGGCCCCGGGGCCGCGCCCCCGCCCCCTCCCCGCCCCCTCCCCGCCCGGTCCCGCACCGGGGAAGGGGGGCACGAACGGGAGTGGGGGGCGCATACCGGGACACCGGGACACCGGCCCCGGGCGGCCCCGGGCAGCGGCTCCCGGCACGGCTCACCCCGCCCGGTCCCGGGCAGCGCGGCGGCTCCCGGCGGGACCCCTCGGGGCGGGCGGGGCCCGGCCGCTCCCTCCCGGTGCCGGCCCCATCAGAACCATGGAGAGGGCAAGGGGGAGGCGCGGCCGCGCCCGGCGCCCCCTCCCCGAGCCCCCCCCAAAGTCCCCTCCCGGGCTGCCCCGGCCCCGACCCGCCCCGGGTCCCGCTCCCGGTGGGTGGCGGCGGCGCTCCCGGTGCGGGGCGAGCGGCCCCGGTCGCGGTCCCGGTCGCGGCCCCGCGGTCCCGGTTGCGCGGCGGCGGCGCGGCGCAGACGCATCCCGCCAGGGGGCGCGGCGGAGCCGCTCCGGAGCGGCCGCGTTCACACCGGCGCCGGTAAAACCGGAGCGCGGCTCAGCGCCGGGCGGAGGGCGCCACCGCGCGGCCCGGGGGGGGAAACGGCCCCGCCGCACCCCCGGGGTTCGGAGCCTCCGTCCCCGGCGGGGTCGGGTCCAGGGGGGGGGGGTCCCGGAGAGGCTGCGCCGCCGGTAGCGCCCCGCCGGGCGCCGTCCCCGGGGTTTCCCCGCGGCGATGACGTCACCGCCCGTCGTGACGTCATCATCCGGTGGGCGGCGCGGGGGGGAAGCGAGCGGGAAGCGGAGGCGGCGGCGGCGGCGGCGCTGGGAAGCCCCCGGCGGGACCCCCCCCCCCGCAGCACCGGGTCCCGCTCGGAGCCGCGGGGGTTAAGGCGGCGCCGTGACGTGTCCCGGTGGCCCCGCCCCGCCCCACGGCGCCGCCGAGCGGGGCCCCCCCGGAGGAGCGGAGAGCGGCACCGGGCCCGGTAACGGCAGCGGGAGGGGCGCGGGGGATCCCCGCGGGGGCACCGGGGAAAGGCTTCGGAACGGGGGGGGAGGGTCCCACGCGGGGGGGTCCCGGGACAGTGCCTCCCCCCCCTGCCCGGTGTCCGGTGTCCGGGGGTGTCGCTGCGTGGCCCCTTCCCGCGGGGGGGTGACGGGGGGGGTCCGGGTGCGGCCCCGTTCACCCCGGGTGCAGCTGGGACCTGGCTGGGGGGGGCAGAGCCCCACGTCCATGACCCCGTCCCCGTCCCCATCCCCATCCACGTCCCTGTTCCTGTCCTTGTCCCCGTCCCTGTCCCTGTTCCATGCTCGTCTCTGTCCCCATTCACATCCCTGTCCCCATCCCTGTCCCCATCCCTATTCGCGTCCTCATCCCCTTCCCTGTCCCTGTCCCCATCCCTGTCCCCCCTCCCCATCCTCGTCCACGTCCCCATCCCCGTGCCTGTCCCCGGCCACGTCCCCACCTCTGTGCCGCGGGCGCCTCTGGCTGCCACTCTCGTTAATTTTAGCCCGGTCCCCACCCTGGGGACACGCTGCCGGGCCAGGCAGGATGCGGCCCTGGGCACCCTGCAATTAGGGGCTGGGGATGTGTGGGGCCGTGCCGTGGGGGCACGCGGGGGACGGAGCGGGCCCGTGGTGGGCACCCGCTGAGCTCCACGTCCCCAGGCATGGCGGGGCTGCTGAAGGCCCTGGTGAGCGCCTCGGAGAAGGCGGCCGACATCGCCCGGCTGTGCCGGCACGAGGAGCCCCTCTTCCAGCTCCTGGTGGCCGAGAAGACGGGCGCCGACAAGAACCGGCGGTTCCTGCAGGACTTCAAGACGCTGGCGGACGTGCTGATCCAGGAGGTCATCAAGCACGACCTGGGCACGGAGGTAGGGGACTCGCCGGGGGGACGAGGGGGGGTTCCCCGCACCGGATGGGGTTGCGCTGACCCCAATCTGCCCGCAGTTCCCCGAGCTGCAGGGCCACGTCGGCGGCGAGGAGTCCAACGAGTTCACCAACGCCCAGGGTGAGTCGGGGGGCAGCGGGCACGGGACCCCCCCACCACCGCCGCCACCACCCTCGAGGGTCAGCCCTCGGTGACGCCGCCGTGGTGCCGGCAGGGGGGACGGTGGCGGTGCGGGTGTGCGGCACGGTTGGCGAGACCGCGGCGCTGCTGGGCTCCGTGCTGGCCCCCGAGCAGGCGGCAGCCGAGCTGCTGGCAGCTGCCGCGCACCGGGACGTGGTGCTGGGGGACGCGGCGCTGGACGGGGTGGCCCTGAGCATCCCGCCCGGGGACCTGGCCATCTGGATAGACCCCATCGGTGAGAGAGGGGCATGGGGGTGGGCTGGGGACCCCCACCCCGATCCGTGGCTGAGCACTGATGGCTGTGGTTGCACCCTCAGACTCCACCAACGAGTACATCGGAGGGCGCGAGGACGTGGCCCCCGTCGACGGCATCTCCCCCTCGGGGCTGTGCTCGGCGCTGGTGCTCATCGGCGCCTACGACCGCCGCTCTGGCTGCCCCGTGCTGGGCGTCATCAACGAGCCCTTCTTCCGCCGCGACCCCCTCACCCACAGGTACCAGCCCACCAAGGGGGGGGCACCGCGGACCCCCGCCCCTGCCGCAGACGGACCCACCATGCGGGACGCGGCGTTGGGGCTCACCCCATGTCCCCATCCCCGCAGGTGGCAGGGCCGGTACCACTGGGGCGTCGCGTACCAGGACACCCGGCTGTGCTCGCTGAGCCCCCCGCCACCTCCGCGCCCCCCGCCCCGCGTGGTGCTGAGCCGGGCCGAGGGGCCGGGGGTGCGGGCAGCCCTGGACCCCCTCTGCGGTGGCCGCCTCCGCTTCGCCGCCGGCGCTGGCTACAAGATGCTGTGCGTCATCCTGGGGCTGGCGGACGCCTACGTCCTCTCCGAGGGCAGCACCTTCGCCTGGGACGCCTGCGCCCCCCACGCCATCCTGCGGGCCCTGGGGGGGGGCACGGTGGCCCTGGCAGAGGCCCTGCGGGCACGGCGGGTGGGTGACACCGGTCCCCCCCCCGAGCTGCTCTACAACCGCCCTGCGGAGGGGGTGGTGGGGGCCGAGCGCTGGGCGAACCGGGGGGGGCTGGTGGCCTACGTGCACCCCCAGCACCTGGAGGCCGTGCTGGGTGCGCTGGTGGCCGTGCCGGGGCTGTGAGACTGTGGGTGCGGGGGGGGGGCAGGGTGCAGGGCAGGGGGTGGCGGGGACCTGGGGTGGCCAGGGAGCCTGGGGTGCCAGGCAGGGGACAGCGGGGACCAAGGAGCGCAGAGCGGTGCCACCAGGGTGGCCGGGACCCCAGAGTGCGGGACGTGGGGACAGCGGGGTCCCGGGGGGGGCAGCAGGGTGTAGGGTGGCCGGGACCCCAGGGTGTGGGGCAGCGAGGACCAAAGGGTTTGGGGATGTGACACTGGGGTGCTCGGGGACCCCCGGGTGCAGGGTTTGGGGCGGTGGGGACAGGGGACAGCGGGGACCCGGTGCCACGGGGCGGTGACCGAGACCCCGGGGCAGGGGACAGCGGGGACCCCGGGGGCTGCGGGACAGGGGGCGAGCTCGGGGGCCCCCCCCCGGTGTCCTTGTCCCCGCGTGCTCATTAAAGGCTCCGTGTCCCGGTCCGTGCCCCCCCCCCCACCCCGTGTCTGTCCTGTCCCGGCGGCGCCGCTCGGGGCCGGGGGGCGCGGAGGGGGGTGGGGGCGGGACCGGGGGGGACCGGGGCGGGACCGGGCGGGGACCGGGGCGGGACCGGGGTTTCCTGTTGACTGGCGCCAGCCCCATCACATGATCGAGGGCGCACCGACGGCAGCGGCGCCGGTGAGCGCCCGGGGCGGGGGAGCGGCGGCGGCACCGGGACCGGCACCGGGCACGGCACCGGGCACCGGGAGGGGGGCGGCGGCACCGGGAGCGGAGCGGGGGAGCGGTCCCGGGGTCCCGGGAGGGGTCTTGGGGTCCCGGGAGGGTCCCGGGTCGGTGGGGTTGGGGTTGGGGTCGGGGCACCGGGAGCGGGGCCGGTTGCGAGGTGCCGGTGCCCGCAGGACTCGCCATGGCGCTGGAGGGCGGCATGAAGTGCGTCAAGTTTCTGGTTTTCATCTTCAACTTCATCTTCTGGGTGAGTGCGGGGCCGGGGGGGGCGGGCAGGGAGCCGGGGGGGTGGGGGGGGGTGGGGGGGGTACCGGGCACGGGGAGGGGGTAGGGGGGGGATCTTCCCCACCGAGCCCCCCGAGGGGGCACCGAGCGGGACCCCGGCGGGCAGCAGCCGCCGCCCCCTCGTTGCGCTCCCCCCGTCCCATCCCCGAGAGCCCCCCCCCGTTGGGGTCACGGGCACCGGGAGGGGGTGGCGGGGGGGTGTCGGGGGGGGGCCGGGCAGCGCCGTGGCCGTTCCGCCGTCGGTAGGCTCCAGGGGTAACGGGGCAGGGCCGGGCAGGCGCGCCCTGGGGGGGGCCGCCCAAAAACCGGGATCGGGCCGGGGTCACCCCCCCCCGGACACAACGGGGCTGGGGGGGGGGGACACATTCCCTGTCCCGTCCCCCCCCCCCACACCGGGTGCTGCCTCCGGGCTGGGGTCCCCACGCGGGGTTTGGGGTTGTGGGGGGGGAAAAAGGGGGGGGCAGAGCGCGGGTTTGGGGAAGTTTGGGGTGAGGAAAGAGGCACGAGGAGGCCAACGGCCGGCGGGGGCGGGGGGGGCACCTCCCGTCCTGTCCCGGCCCGGCCCGTGCCCCCCCCCCCGTCCCCCCCCCGCGGCCGGGGCTGACTCGTCCCGGTCCCACCCGGATCGCGCTGGGCTGAGTCACCCCGCGGGGCCGGGGGGGGGGGGGGGGCTCGGCCGTTTGCCAGCGGTGAAGAGTTTTTTTTTTTTTTTTGGGGGGGGGGACACAGGCGCCAGCCCCCCCCCGGACCCCGCGGCTCTGAGTGTTTGTGCAGCGGGCGGCGGGGCCGGCTCTGTTTACCCACACCCAGCGAGCAAACAGCGCCGGCGGCCGCGGGGGGGGGCCGGGACTCGACCCCCCCCCTCGGCGGGGAAGCTGTGGCCGGGGGGGGCCCAGCTGGGGGGGACGGGACGAGGATGGAGCCGCTCCTGCTGCACTCTGCTCCAGAGAGGGGGGGGCACTCGCTTGGCTCTGCCTGGGTCTTGGGGAGGGGGGGGGGGGGAAATGGAGGAAGGGGGGGGCACAGGAACCAGCCCCGTGGCCACCCCCAGATCCGGCCGCGTCCCCCCCCTCCCCGGCTGCGGAGCTGGCGTCAGGGCCCCCCCCTCCACCCCTCCAAGGCCTCCACCGTGGCCGGAAGCAGAGCTTCCGATAGCCGCCAACGCACCCCCCCCGGGCTGTGGTGGCCCCCCCCTTAACCACTGAGCCCTCCCCCCTTACCACTGACCCCCCCCACACACACACACCCAGGGATGGGGTCCCCACCGTGGGCAGCCTCCAACCCCAGGGCGATGCTCGGTGGCACCGGACCCCCTTGAGGGCTCTGTGGGGGGGGTGGCAGGGCTCTGTGCCCCCCCCCCAGCTATGTGTGTCCCCCCCCCAGGTATGCGGCGTGGCGCTGGTGGCCATCGGCATCTACGCGCAGGTGGCCCTCAATAAGGCGCTGGCGGTGGGCAGCGCCCCCGCCGCCAGCAGCCCCGTGGCCATCCTGGTGGTCGGCATCATCATCTTCTTCGTCTCCTTCTTCGGCTGCTGCGGCGCCTGGAAGGAGAGCTACTGCATGGTCACCACGGTGAGGGGGGGGTCTAATGGGGGTGGGGGGGTGAGGGGGGGGGGTCAAGACCACCCTTGACCCCCCCCTCCCCGTGTTGATTTCGCCCCCCCGCAGTTCGCCGTCCTGCTCAGCATCATCTTCCTGGTGGAGATCGCCGCTGCCATCGCCGCTACGTCTTCAAGGATAAGGTGGGGAGGGGGGCGTGGAGCTGCTGTTAGGTGCCCCCCCCTCTCCCCAGCTGGGTCCTGACCCCCCCCCATGGCTGTGTGCCCCCCCCCCAGGTCCGCTCGAAGCTGGAGGAGGGGCTGTGGGACACCATGCGCAAGTACGGCCAGGACCAGCCGCTGACCGAGGCGGTGGACAAGCTCCAGCAGGATGTGAGCAGCTCTTCCCCGTGGGCTTGCCCCCCCCCACTTTATTTTATGCCCCCCCATCTTATTTTCTGCCCCCCCCCCCCGCAGTTCCACTGCTGCGGATCCAGCAACTACACGGACTGGAGCAGCATCGAGCAGTTCAGGGCCAACGACACCGTGCCCCATTCCTGCTGCGCATCAACACCACCACCCTGCAACGTGCACCCCACCCCCGCCACTGTCTACGATAAGGTGAGGACCCCCCCGGCACTGCTCAGCCCCCCCCCAGAAGGGGCTGCCAGCCCCTGAGCCTCCCCTTTCTGCTCCCTCCCCCCCTCCCCAGGGCTGCCTGCCGGCGATGGAAGCCTGGATGAAGAAGAACATCCTCATCGTGGCCGCCGTTGCGCTGGGCATTGCCTTCTCGAGGTGGGTGTGGGGCTGGGACCCCCCCCCACGATGTGTGTGAGTTGTGGGGACGGGGGGGGGACACCGGGACCAACCCCCCCCGCCCTCTCCCTTCGCAGATCCTGGGCATCATCTTCACCTGCTGCCTGATGAAGGGCATCCGCAGTGGCTACGAGGTCATGTAGCCCCCGGCGTGGGCACCGCGGCCCCCACCTGGGGGGGGCTCCACGTGCCAAACACCCCCCCTGCCCCCCCCTTTCCCCGTGGTGGGGGTCGCCGCCACCGGACTCCCCCTGCTGTATGCCAACAAGGGCTGGGGGGGCAGTGCAGGGGGGTGAGGAAATAAAAAGCTTCCTTAAAACTGTGGGGCTGGATTTGGGGGGGGAATGGGGGGGGGGGGGGCGCGATAACCCCTGGCTTGTGCTCCCCCCCAGCAGTCGCCGCTGCCTCGTAAGGGTGCTGTAGGGCACCAGTAGGATGCTGTAAGGCACCAGTAGGGTGCCAGGAAGGAACTGGGAGGCACTGGGACAGCGGATACGGCCAGGGAGGCGCAGCGCCACGGCGAGAGCTTTAATTGGTGGCACGGGGGGTGAGGGGGGGGGGCACCGGCGAGGGGGGGGTGCCTAGCGCTGGCTGTGCGCTGGTTTGGGCAGGATGAGGGCCAGGGCCAGGTCGACGATGCAGGCGGGCAGGTAGGAGGCGGGCAGCCAGAGCAGCTTGGCGTCCCAGCCCGCGCTGTAGCGGGTGCGGGGGTGCCGGGCGCCCAGCGCGTGCTTCCATGCAGGCGGTCACCTTGCCCAGGTCCCCGTCGCAGATGAAGTTCATGATGAGCCGCTGCACCTTCAGGTCTGGGGGGGGGGGGAAAATTTGGGATGGGGAAGGGGTTAGGTCAGCCCCAGGCACGTCCCGTGTGCCCCCCTGGGGTCCCCGTGTGCTCCCCGGGGTCCCGGTGCGCTCCGGTGCGCCCCGGTGCACGGAGGTGCCCCCCGACCCGTGCCGTTGTCCGCCCCCCGCTCACACTTGTGGAAGAAATCCTCGCCGTAGCTCAGCCGCGTTTCGGGGGCCAGGCGCTCCCAGAGCCCCCGCAGGGGCCGCCTCGATGCCCCCCAGGTCGGTGACGGCCGTCCTGAAGAAGCCGGGCTCCACGATGCTCACCTTCACCCCGAAGTGCCGCATGTCGCGCCTGCGGGCGACGCGGGTCCCCATTAGGGGACCGGGACGGGTTTGGGGGCTGGGACTGGGGGGTGATGGGGTTGGGGACCCACCTGAGGCTGTCGGAGAAGGCCTCGATGCAGTATTTGGACAGGCAGTAGCCACCGCCGTTGGCGGAGAGGCGGCCGAGGACGCTGGAGGGTGTTGACCACGCGGCCCCGCGCCCGCTTCAGCAGCGGCAGCAGCGCCAGCGTCACCTCGATGGCCCCGAAGGTGTTGACATCCAGCACCCGCCTGTAGTCCTCGATCCGCATCCACTCCGTGGGGCCGATGGGGTTGGCCACCCCCGCGTTGTTCACCAGCCGAAAAGCCCTGGGGGGTTGTGGGGGGGGGATAGGGGTGGCTGTAGCAGGGCCCCCCCAGCCTCGCCCCATAGCAGCCCTGCAGGACCCCAGCTCCTGGAGCAGCTCTCGTGCTCATCCCCCCCGGTGCTTCACAGCCCCCCTGTCCTTTAGGGCACCCTAGGGGAGGGCAGCTGGATTCTGCCCCGCTGCCCCCAAATGCCCCATGTCAGAGCCCCTGCTGCAACCCTGTCCTGCCCCATAGCACCTCTCCACCCCCCCAGCCTGCCCTATAACACCAGATCTCCCCACCCCATAACACCAACCCAGGACCCCCTTATCCTCCCCTGTAACACCTCAGCAGCTCTCCCTGCCCCATAACACCCCTCCAGAACCCCCCATCCTGCCCTATAAGACTTTACCAGCTTTCCCTTCCCTATAACACCCCCCAGGCCCCCCCAGCCTGCCCTATAACAGCTTACCAGCTCTCCCTGCCCCCGTAACACCCCACCAGGACCCCTTTATCCTCCCCCATAACACCTTACCAGCTCTCCCTACCCCATAACAACCCCCCAGGACTCCCCCAGCCTGCCCTATAACACCCGCCAGACCCACCTACCCTCCCCTATAACATCTTACCAACTCTCCCTGCCCCGTAATCCGCCCCCCCCAGGCCCTCCCATCCTCCCCTGTAACAGCTTACCAGCTCTCCCTGCCCCATTGCACCCCACCAGGACCCCATTATCCTCCCCTATAACACCTCAGCAGCTCTCCCCCCCCACAACACCCCCCCATCCTCCCCTATAACAGCTTAGCAGCTCTCCTTTACCTATAACACTCCCCCAAGCCCCCCCCATCCTCCTTTTTAACACCTTACCGCCTCTCCCCACCCCATAACACCCCACCAGGACCCCCTTATCCTCCCCTATAACACCTCAGCAGCTCTCCCTGCCCCATAACACCCCCCCGTTACCCCCCAAACCCCCCCATCCTCACCTTTCTCGCCCACCTCCTCCCGCACCCACTCTGCGGCGCGCTGGATGCTGTCGGTGCGGGTGACGTCCAGCAGGGTGGTGCGGAGGTGCCCGGCGCAGCCCCGCTGCAACCCCTCGGCCCCTTTTGGGGTCAGGCAAGCTGCCAGCACCCGGTAGCCCCTCCGGGCCAGCCGCCGGGCCAGCAGGTTGCCGAAACCGCTGTCGCAGCCGGTGATGAAGACGTGCTTGTCCTGCACGCTCGGCAGCCGCCGCCGGTCCCGCAGCAGCCAGCCCAGCGCCCAGGCCAGCGCCGCCAGCAAGAGGTACGGCCACATGGTGGGGAGGGACGGGGGGGGGGGCCTGTGGGGAACCCCCCCAACCCCACCCCAGCTCAATGGCTGCACCCCGGGGCCGGGCACAGGCTCCCAAAGCTGTGCCCCCCCCCCTCCATCAAACCGCTCCCCGGGTGCCCTGCCCCGTGCCATGGGGTCAGAGCCCCCCCCAAATTGCAAAGGGGGGTGCTGGGGGTTCGGGCTCGGTGCCCACCCCATGTCCCAGTGCCCTGGGGTACATGGGGGGGGTCCCTGCCCTGCTGCCCCCCCCCAATGCTCTAAGTGACCCCCCCCCGAGGTTGTAGCATGACAGGGATTAGCTGGGTGCAGGGGGTCAGCACTTGGCCGTGATCTGGGGGGGGGGGGTCCCAGCTGCTCCCCCCACCCCAACTCAGCCCCAGCCCACAGCAGGGACACCCCCGCACGCCCCCCCCCCGCTCCCAACCCACAAAGAGGGGCCCCTCATGCCCTGTCTGTGTCCTGTACCCCCCCCCAAATAGAAGCCCTATGGGGCTGTGCCCCCCCCCAGCCTTATTTATGGGGGCTTTGTGGTGCCACACTGCCACCCCCCCAAAAAAAACCTCTCTATAGGGTTGGGACAGGGGGGTCCAGGGTGCCCCCCCAAGGCAGAAGCCCCCCCCCAAAGTGCCCTATGGGGTCAGGGGGAGCAGCCAGCATTCACCCTGGGTCCCCAGCACCTGGGGGGGGGCAGACAGGGGCTGAGCTGCCCCATGGGGGGGGGACACGGGGGGGGCACCTACCTTTGGGGGCAGCAGGCTCCAGGCACAGCGGCAGCAGCAGCGACAGCGCTGGTCTGAGCCGGGGGGGGGGCGGCTGCAGCCGCTCCTCCCCTGGGGCTTGGGGCCAAAGCCGGTGCCTGGGGGCCCCATGGGGGCCTGGAGGGGTTGTGGAGGGGGGGGGGACAGGACCCGCTGCCACCCCCCCCCATCCCTCAAGGATTAGCGCCCCGAAGGCGCCTTTTGTCCGGAGAAAAAGGGGCCTCAGAGCCGGGTTTAGCCTTAAAGAGGATGAGGGGGCTTAGGGGGGGCAGCCGGGGCCGCGCCGCCCCTCGCTGCGGCTTTATTCGGTGTTGTTTTTTTTTTTTTTGGGGGGGGCACACCCCCTGGGGGGGGGTTGCTCAGGAGCAGGCGGGCTGCAGCTGCCCCTTGTAGACGTACTCCAGCGCCGTGGCGATGGTGCGCATGTCCAGCTCGATGCTGCGCGCCCAGTTCTCCACGTCGCCGATCTCCTGTTGATGGGGGGGGGGGGTGTAAAAAACAAGGGGGGGGGTCAGGGTGCTGCTGGAGGGGGTTGGGGGGATCCCGGGGGGGGTCCCGCACCCACCTTGAGGGCCTGGTTGAAGTTCTCCACCATGGTGATCCACTGCCCCGTCTGCTTGGCGAACTGCGCCGCCTGCGCCTGCAGCGTCTTCACCTCCTGGTCCAGCTTGCGCTGGTTGACGTAGGCCTGGGCCACCCTATGGGGGGGTGGGGGGTACGGGGGGGGGATTTGGGGTCAGGGTTAATAGGGGTCAACAGGGGGTGATGGGGGTCAATGGGGGATATGGGGGGGTGATGGGGATATGGGGGGAATGGGGGGTTAATGGGGGGATTAATGGGGGTCAACGGGGGGGTTAATGGGGGGGTTAATGGGGGATATGGGGGTCAATGGGGGGGTTAATGCGGATGGGGGTGATATGGGGGTCAACGGGGGGTGATGGGGGAGTTAATGGGGGGTAAAGGGAGGATATGGGGGTAATGGGGTCAATGGGGGGGGTTAACAGGGGTCAATGGGGGGGTTAATGGGGGTGATGGGGGTCAACGGGGGTAATGGGGTCAATGGGGGAATTAATGGGGAGTGAAGGGGGATATGGAGATCAACAGGGGGTGAGGGGGTTTAATGGGGGGTGACGGGATATGGGGGTCAATGGGGGTTAATGGGGGTCAATGGGGGGCGATAGGGGATATGGGGGCAATGGGGTCAATGGGGGGGTTAATGGGGGTGAGGGGTGATATGGGGGTCAGTGAGAGGTGAGGGGGATATTGAGGTCAACGGGGGGTGATGGGGGTCAACGGGGGGGTTAATGGGGGGTGAGGGGGATATGGGGGTAATGGGGGTCAATGGGGGGGTGATGGGTGATACGGGGTAAATGGGAGGGTCAACGGGGGGTAAGGGGTGATATGGGGTCAGCGGGGAGTAATGGGGGATATGGGGTTAATGGGGGTCAACAGGGCGGTTAATGGGGGTCAATGGGGGTGATACGGGATATGGGGATAATGGGGGGGTTAATGGGGGTGAGGGGTGATACGGGGGTCAACAGAGGGTGATGGGGGTTAAAGGGCGTCAATGGGGGGTGATGGGTGATATGGGGGTAATGGGGGGTTAATGGGGGGTGAGGGGTGATATGGGGTTAACAGGGGCGTTAATTGGGTGTGAGGGGTGTAAGGGGGTAATAGGGGTCAATTGGGGAGTGGGGGGGTTAATGAGGGGGTGAGGGGGGATATGGGGTAATGGGGGGTTAATGGGGATCAATGGGGGGTGACGGGGGTTAACGGGGGGTGATGTGGGGGGTTAATAGGGGTCAATGGGGAGGTGATGGGTGATATGGGGTAATGGGGGTCAAGGGGGGGTTAACGGGGGGTGAGGGGTGATGGGGGGTAATGGGGGTCAAGGGAGTTAATGGGGGGTGATGGAGGTTAAAGGGGGGATGACGTCATGATGGGAGGGGAATGGGGGGTTGATGGGGGGCCTGTTCCCGGGTTGGGGGTCCCGGGGTGCCCCCACACTCACCCCACGTTCAGGTGATCCACCAGGGCCTCCGTCAGGCGCGTGGCGGCGGCGATGGCCTCCCTGCGGCGCCGCTCTGCGGGAAAGCGACGTCAGCGCCGTGACGTCAGCGCCACGCCGCCTGACGTCACGCCCGCGCGGCGGTGACGTCACGCCCCGCTTCCCTCCCCTCCAGCCGCGCGAACCCCAACCCCACCCCCCCTTTCCGCGATTGGCAGCGCCGCGGGCCAATGGGGCGGCGCGGCTGGCGGCGCGGCCGGCCAATGGGCGCGCGGCGCGGTGGGGGGGGGGGGGACGGTGGGCGGGGCGGTTGCCATGGTAACGCTCACCCTGCAGCTCGCGCCGCTCGCCCTGCCGCGCCTGGTGCTCCCGCAGCAGCCGGGACAGCATGGCGGCCCCCCGTGCGTCGCCCTGCGTCATGACGTCACCGCCGCCCCGCCCCGCCGCGCGGAACGACGGGAGCGGGGAGGAGTTGAGGGGAGGGGGGCGGGGGCCTGGGGGGGGCGCTATAGGGGTTGGGGGGGGCTCTATGGGGGGCTATAGGGGGCTGGGGGGTCCTATAGGGACCCAAGGGGGGCTATAGGGGGCTGGGGGTCCTATAGGGACCCAAGGAGCGCTATAGGGGGCTGGGGGGGGCTCTACAGGGGGCTGGGGGGTCCTATAGGGGCCCGAGGAGCGCTATAGGGGCCGGGGGGGCGCTATAGGGGTCTGGGGGGGGCTATAGGGGGGCTATAGGGGCTCTATAGGGGCTCTATAGGGGCCTATAGAGGACTATAGGATGCTGGGGGGGGCTATAGGGACCCAAGGAGCGCTATAGGGGGCTGGGGGGGGCTCTATAGGGATCTGGGGGGGGCTATAGGGGCTCTATAGGGGACTATAGAGGGCTATAGGGGGCTGGGGTTGGCTATAGGGACCCAAGGAGCGCTATAGGGGCCAGGGGGCTCTATAGGGGGCTATAGGGGGCTGGGGCGTCCTATAGGGACACAAGGAGCGCTATAGGGGCCGGGGGCTCTATAGGGGGCTGGGGGGTTCTATAGGGACCCAAGGAGCGCTATAGGGGCTCTATAGGGGGCTATAGGGGGCTGGGGGGTCCTATAGGGACCCAAGGAGTGCTATAGGGTCCGGGGGGGGTGCGCTGTAGGGGCCAAGGGGCACTATAGGGGGCTGATGGGGAACTATAGGGGTCTTACTGGGTGCTGTAGGGGCCCAGGTGGGTGCTATAGGGGCACAAGGAGTGCTATGGGGGCGTGGGGGGGGCGTTATAGGGGGTTGGGGGTCCTATAGGGACACAAGGAGTGCTATAGGGGCCGGGAGGGGCGCTATAGGGGTGTGATGGGGCCCTATAGGGGCCCCGGGGGTGCTACAGGGAGCTGGTGGGGTGCTGGAGGGACCCAAGGAGCGTTATAGGGGCGGGGGGGGGACGCTGTAGGGGGGTGGGGGGGGCTTATAGGGACCCAAGGAGCGCTATAGGGACGGGGGGGCGCTATAAGGGCCTGGTGGGGCCCTAAATGGGGCTGATGGGGCGCTATAGGGGTTTTATTGGGTGTTGTAGGGGCACAGGTGGGTGCTATAGGGGCCCAGGGAGCGCTATAGGGGTGTGCGGGGGGCATAGCACCCTAGAGGGCGCTATAGGGGCCTGATTGGGCCCTATAAAGGCCAAGGAGCGCTATAGGGAGCTGGTGGGCTGCTATAGGGGCCCAAGAAGCACTATAGGGGGCTGAAGGGGCCCTATAGGAGCCAAGGAGCACTATAGGGGCCGGGCGGGGGGGCGCTATAGGGGCCGAGGGGGTGCTATAGAGAGCTGATGGGGTGTTATAGGGACCCAAGGAGTGCTATAGGGGTCTAATGGGGCACTGTAGGGGCCCAAGGGGTGCTCTAGGGTCCCAAGGAGCGCTATAGGGGTGTGGAGGGGGCATAGCACCCTAGAGGGTGCTATAGGGGCCTGATGGGGCCCTATAGAGTCTGAGGGGGTGCTATAGGGCCCAAGGAGCACTACAGGGGTCTGACTGGGCTCTTTAGGGGCCCCTATAGCACCCCTTGGGCCCAAGGAACCTATAGGGGTCAGGGTGGGGCATCGGGACCTGGGGTGGGCTGTGGGGACTCACAGGGGCCTGGGGTGGGGGCTGTGGGGTCCCAAGTGGAGGCCTGGGGGGCCCGTAGTGGCCATAGGGGTCTGGCTGAGAGCCGGGGGGGGCTGAGGGAACCTGGCTGGGTGCGGGGGGGGCAGAAAAGGGCCCCTGGGGGTCTCTTCTTCCTCCTCCTCCTCCTCCTCCTCCTGCAGTGGTGGCCGGGGCTGGCAGAAGCCAGGGGTGGGCAGGGGGCCAGGGGGGCACTGGTGCAGAGCAGCCCTGTTCCCAATCCCATTAATGTTCCCAATCCCATTAATGTTCCCATTCCCATGAACGTTCTTGTTCCCATTCCCATTAACGTTCCCGTTCCCATTAACGTTCCCATTCCCGTTAATGTTCCCATTCCCATTAACATTCCTGTTCCCGTTCCCATTCCCATTAACGTTTCCGTTCCATTAACATTCCCGTTCCCATTAATGTTCCTGTTCCCATTCCCATTAACATTCCCGTTCCCATTAACGTTCCCACTCCCATGAACATTCCTGTTCCCGTTCCCATCCCCATTAACATTCCCGTTCCCATTAACATTCCTCTTCCCATTCCTTTTCCCCTTCCCATTCTCTGCCCTCCCCGGGACGTGGCCTCCTCTTTCCCACGGTGGCCAGGCCATCGGGAGGGGATTTGGAGGCTCGGGGGGGGGGGGGGGGGGGGCTGGATGGCAGCCAGGAGTTGTGGGGCGGGGGGGGTCCTTCCCCCACCTCACCCCCGGGCCAGCAGCGAGGAGGAGGAGGAGGAGGAGGAGGAAGAGGTCAGCGCAGCTCCCGCAGGGCCGAGCAGCACGGCCAACTCCCAGCCAGCTCCGCGGGCCTGGGGGGGGGAGCGGCGATGGTTAAAAATAGCCCCCGGGGCTGGAAAATATGACTGCCCCCCCCCGGGCTGCTGCGGGGGCGCGGGGCTGCTCGCTCCTGGGGGGCCTGGCCCCGCTGCGCACCCCCTGCCCGCTTCCAACCCCCCCCCCCAGGTCCTGCTCCTGCTGTCAGAGGGGGGGCGCCCCCCGCCCAGGGGTGCCCCCCACCCAGGGGGGTGCAAAGTGGGGGGGTGCCGGGGTGCGGTGTAATGGGGTAGGCTGTGATGTGGGGGGGTAAAAAGGGGGGGGCGTGCGGTGTGATGTGGGGTGCTGGGCGATGTGGGGTGCCGTGTAGGGCGATTTGGGGTGCTGAGCACTGCACTGGGGGGGTCCCAGCCCCCCCCCCCCCCCATGCGGCCGGGGGCCGTGTCCCGGTGCAGGGTCCCGGTGCAGGGTCCCGGTGAGCCATCCCCGTGCGATGTCACCACTCTGTGTCACCGCGGTGTGTCATCGCCGTGTGTCCCCGTGCCGTGTCCCCGTGCTGTGTCACCGCTCCGTGCCCACTGCAGCAGCCCCACGCGGTGTCACGGCAGCGTGTCCCCGTGGGGTGTCCCCGTGGGGTGTCCCCGTGCCTTGTCCCCACGATGTCCCCACGGTGTCCCCACGGTGTGTCCCGGTGCCGTGTCCCCGTGCAGCACCCCCGTGGTGTGTCCCCGTGCAGTGTCCCAGCCCTGTCCCCAAGCTGTGTCACCGTGCGGTGTCCCCACAGCGTGTCCCTGTCCCCCTGCAGTGTCCCCCCGCCGTGTCACCGCGCTGCGTCCCCCCCCCCCGGTGCTCCCCGCTGCGCCCTCCCGGTGCTGCAGCATCCCCGCGGCGCGTCCCCGCGCGCTCTCCCGGTGCCACCGGGCACTGTCCCAGCGCTGTCCCCGTGCCGTGTCCCCCCCCCCCCCCCCTCCCCTTTTGCCTGTCACTCGCCGCGGGGCGGGGGCCGCGCTGGCCGCCAGCCGGGTCCGCAGGGGCGGGGGGCGGACCGGAGCGGCGGGGAGCGGCCGGCGAGGAACGGACGGGAGCGGCGGGGAGCGGCGGGGAGCGGCGGGGAGCGGGGCGCCATGGCGGGGCCGCGGTGGCTGCCCTGGCTGTGGCTGTCCCTGCTGGGCAGCGCCGCCTTCAACCTGGACGCGGGCAGCACCCTGCTGAAGGACGGCGCCAAGGGCAGCCTCTTCGGGTTCTCGGTGGCCCTGCACCGGCAGCTCAGCCCCGAGCCGGCCAGCTGGTGAGCGCCCCGGGGGGGGGCGGGTTGCGCCCCGGGGACCCCCCGCTCCCATTCCCCATCCCCGCTTCCAGCAGCCCCGGGGGCATTCGGAGGGAAGCGGGGTGCTGGGAGGGAGCCCCGGGGTGCTGGGGAGGGGGGATGGGGTGGGGGGGACACGCGCGTTCCGCCGCCGGACCCCCCCTCCAGCCCCAGCCCCGTCCCCGCCGCCTCCGCGCCCCGCTCGGTGCCGAGCCGCCGGACGCCCACCCGCGTGCCAGGGGAGCCGCCGGCCCCGGGGGGGTGCACGAAGGCGAGGAGCCGAGCGGGGGGAGCCCCGGGGGTCCCGCAGCCCCCCTGGGTGTCCCGCTGTCCCCCCACCCCTCGCCCGGTGCGCCCCCGGTCGGGGCCGGTGGCGCCAGCGCGGTGGCGCCGGTGGGAGCCGCTCGGCCCCCGCTGCCGCCCTCTCGACATTCCTGGCGCCGCCGGGCCCTCGGTGCGCCCTGCCCGGTGGCCGAGCTCCCGGCAGGTGCTTGGGGAGCTGCTGGCATCGTGCTGCGCTCCGCGGCACCGGGAACCGGGCACGGCACCAGCACTGGGAACTGGGCACGGCACCGGCACTGGGTGCCGGGCACAGCACCAGGAGCCAGGCATGGCACTGGGAACTGGGCATGGCACCGGCACTGGGTGCCAGGCACAGCACCAGGAACCGGGCATGGCACCAGCACCGGGAGCTGGGCACTGGGCACAGCACCGGGAACCGGGCATGGCACTGGGAACCGGGCACGGAGCACCGGCACTGGGAACTGGGCATGGCACTGGGCACAGCACGGACACGGCACCACGCATGGCACAGGGCATGGCACCGGGCACTGGGCATGGCACCGGGCACTGGGCATGGCACGGGCACGGCGCCGGCCATGGCACCAGCACCGGTGTCCCCCTGCTTGTCCCCTCCGGTCCCCCCAGCCCCAGCATCTCCCGGGGCAGTCTCAGCCCCGAGCTCCTTACTTGGAGCCTTGGCCCGGGCACGCCGGGCACTGCCCGGGTTGGGGGGACGCGCCCGTGCCTGCTCCTGGCTCCCTCCTTTTTTGGGCATGTTGCTGCCGAGTTATTTTGAGTGAATTCCAGTTTATTTTTACCAGCTCTGCCTCTCCGTCCCCTCCCGGGGCTCCTTTGTGTCTTGAGGCCACCATCCCCTGGGGACAGGCCGGGGGGGTGCCCCATGGCCACAGGGGAGCCGCCACCTCCGCGCTCCTCAGGGCACAGCGGGACGGGGCTGAGACCCCTCCCCACGGGACGTGGGGGGGTCGGGGGGGGTCAGGGGGATGGGACCAGGGGGGTCCGGGGTGCTCCGAGGTCTGGGAAGGGCCGTGCTGGGGCCGTGGCACCGAGCTGGGCACACGCGGTGCCTGCAGCCGTGAAATCGGGGTGGGAGCGCAGGGACAGCTGCGCGGGGGTGGCGGGCAGGGGGCCGCGGCGAGGGGGGCTTGGGGGGGGCGAGCGTGCAAAGCTGGCAGTGCTGGGAGGGGGGGGGCACACATCCACACGCCCATGCCCTGATGGGGGGCTCCCCGTCCCCGCAGGCTGCTGGTGGGGGCCCCCCTGGCGCCGGCGCTGCCCAGCCAAGCCGCCAACCGCACCGGGGGGCTCTTCGCCTGCCCGCTGACCCCCGAGCTCTCCGACTGCTGGCGGGTGCCCATCGACGAGGGAGGTGAGGTGCTCGGCCCCCCCCCCGCTGGGGGCAGAGGGGATGGGGGGGACGGGGATGATGGTGCTGACGCTGCCCCCCCCCAAACCCTCCCAGTTGACCTGCAGAGAGAGAGCAAAGAGAACCAGTGGCTGGGGGTGAGCGTGAAGAGCCAGGGCGCCGGCGGCAAGATCGTGGTGAGCACCCGGCGAGGGGGGGCGTGGGGACGAGGCGGGGGGGACACCGGATTGGAGCGGGGAGGTGTCGGGGGTGCCTCCTGACGCCCCCCCCCCGTGCTCGCAGACCTGCGCCCACCTGTACGAGGCGCGGAATCGGGTGCGGCAGCCCCTGGAGACGCGGGACGTGATCGGGCGCTGCTTCGTGCTGAGCCAGGACCTGCGGGTGCGCGACGAGCTGGACGGCGGCGAGTGGAAATTCTGCGAGGGGCGGCCGCAGGGCCACGACCGCTTCGGCTTCTGCCAGCAGGGCCTGGCCGCCGCCTTCAGCCCCGACCAGCACTACATCCTCTTCGGGGCCCCCGGCACCTACAACTGGAAGGGTGAGCGTGGGCAGGCGCCCGGGGGGGGTGTGCGGGTGCGAGCGCAGCGATGGGCGCAAGCGGGGTGCGTGTCCACGTGGGGTGGGTTTGCACACATGAGCTGGGGTGTGTGCATGTGTGTGTGTGTGGGTGTGGGGTGCACGTGTGGGTGCTGGGTGAGCCGTGGAGCCGTGTGCGTGCGCACGGCCGCGTGTCCGTGCTGCGGGATGCCCCATGGGGGCAGGACCCCCCCGTGCCCGCAGCGCCGCGGGGCAGCCGACATCTCCAGCGCCCCTCCTGTCCCCGCGCAGCAGGACGGTCCCCGGGAGGGTCCCCCCCCCCCGGGAGGGTCCCCCAGCCCCTCTGACCCCTCCTCGGTTTGGCAGGGAACCTGCGCGTGGAGCTGCTTAACCAGAGCTCCCTCGACCCGCTGCGCTACGACGACGGCCCCTACGAAGCGGGGGGCGAGAAGGACCAGGACCCCTCGCTCATCCCCGTGCCCGCCAACAGCTACCTGGGTACGGGCACGGCGGAGCCCGGCGCGGCGTGGGGAGCCCCCCGGTCCCCCCCAGCCCGGCTCCAGCCTGCCCCGACCCCGGCGCCCTCCCTGACCCCCCCCTCTCTTTCTCTCTCGGCCCGCCGGGCGCAGGTTTGTTGTTTGTGACAAACGTTGATAGCTCAGACCCCGACCAGCTGGTCTACAAAAGCCCCGACCCCAACGAGAAGGTGCCCGGCGCGGCCGGCGACGTGCCCCAGAATAGCTACTTGGGTTCGTACGCGGCGCCGCCGCGTCCCCGTGTGCCACCCCCTTGGAGCCACCCCCCCCCCCCTCCCCGTGTGCCACCCCCCCGGCGATGTGTCGTGTCGGTGTCCCCCCCCCCCCCCCCGTGTCTGTGCAGAGCAGAGGAGAGCGGAGCTGCTGCAGCCCCTGGGCACACACACGCAGACACACGCGTGTGCACGCACCCAGCTCGCTTTGCACCCCCCCCTGCACCCCGTGCACCCACCCCCCCGCACACCCAGGTGTGCACACACAGCCCCTTGCACACCCAACCCTGCACACACGTGGCTGCGACCTGTGCCACCCCCCCCAAAGCCCCCGGGACCCTTTTAGGTCCGTGCGGTGCCTGTGCCCCCCCCCGGATCCCCCCATCCCCATGCCCTGACTGTGGCCGTGTGTCCTGTCGCTGTGCTGGGGTTGTGGTGGGGGCACCGCCAGGCTAGGGGGGGCACACTGGGTGTGGGGGGGGGATTCCAGGGGGTCCCAACTGAGTGCTGAGCCTGGCGTGGCCCCCCCGCACCCCAGGTCCCTGTGCTTTTCCCTCCGGTGATGTTTCTGCATGGGGGGGTGCATGGGGGGTGCATGGGGGCTGCATCCTGCTGGGTGCCTGGGGGCTGGGGGGGCTGGGGGGGCTGGGCACGGGCTGGGCTGTGCTGCTGGGGGGGGTCGGGTGCTGCCACTGCTGCATGGGGCTGGGGGTGGGGGGTCCCCAAGGCCCTGGGGGCTCTGCATCTGCTGGGGAGGGAGATCTGGGCGCTCCAGGTCTTGCTGCTCTGCCCCCAAAATCTTCATTTCTCTCCCCAAAATCTTCCCTTCTGGCCATGCGGGGAAGGGAGGGGGCTGGTCCTCACCCCCACCTCGCTTTTCCCCAGAGCTGGAAGAGGACCCAGGACCCCCCACCTCTGCCACCCCCCCCCAAGTACAGACTATATGGAGCACAGAACAGGGAAACTGAGGCACGAGCCGAGCAGGACCCCCCCCCAAACCCCATCCCCATCCCTGTGCCCCCCACCCCAAAGCACCAGGACCCCCAGCCACGCAGGGAGCCGAGCAGAGAGAGAGAGAGACGGAGACGGACAGAGGGCACCGGGTGGGGCACGGCGATGGGGGCCGGATACAAATCAACCCCCCAACCCCCTAAAAATAATAATAAAACCCCAAAAAACGCCCCCACCCGCAGGTTTCTCGGTGGATTCGGGCGCGGGCCTGACGCGGCGGCAGGAGCTGAGCTTCGTGAGCGGCGCCCCCCGCGCCAACCACACGGGCGCCGTCCTCATCCTGCGCCGCGACAGCGCCCAGCGCCTGGTGCCCGAGGCCGTGCTGCGGGGCGAGCAGCTCACCTCCGCCTTCGGCTACGCCCTGGCCGTGCTGGACCTCAACAGCGATGGGTGAGGCTGGTGGGGGGGGGGCACCAAGGGGTGGGGGGCACCCACGGTGCCCACGGTGCCCGCGGTGCCGGGGATCCGCGGTGCCGCCGTGCGCGGTGGTCCCAAGGAGGGGGTGACGCGGTGGCCGTGCCCGCAGCTGGATGGACCTGGTGGTGGGGGCCCCCCACTTCTTTGAGCGCAAGGAGGAGATCGGGGGGGCCGCCTACGTCTACATCAACCCCGCGGGGCACTGGGACGCCGCCGCCCCCCTGCGCCTCAACGGCACCCGCGGCTCCATGTTCGGCATCGCCCTGGGCGCTGCCGGGGACCTCAACCAGGACGGCTTCGAGGGTGAGGGGCGCTGGGGGGGGGGCTCTGGGGTCCCCGGGTGCTGCTGCGTCCCCCCCCTCACCGCTTCTTCCCCCCCAGATCTGGCTGTGGGAGCCCCCTTTGATGGCGCTGGCAAGGTTTACATCTACCACGGCAGCAACCTGGGCATCGTGGCCAAGCCGGCACAGGTGAGGGATTGGGGTCAGAGCGGGGGGGAAGTTCCCCGGTGCCCCCCCGCTGCCGGTTCCCAGCGTCACAGCCGTCCTTGTCCCCAGGTCCTGGACGGGGAGGGCGTGGGGGTGACGGCCTTCGGGTACGCGCTCTCGGGGGGGCTGGACGTGGATGGGAACCTCTACCCCGACCTGCTCGTGGGCTCCCTCTCTGACACCGTGGTGCTGTACAGGTGAGCGCCTGCCGGGGGCACCCCCAGCCCCAAACAGGGCACCCAAATCCCCAAGCATCCCCTGATCCCAAACAGCCCCTATCCCTGAGCATCCCCTGTCCCTGAGCAACTCCTGATCCCGATCATCCCATAAACCTAAGCATCCCGTAACCCCGAGTATCCCCTAATCCTGAGCATCCCCTGATCCCAAGGACCCCGTAACCCCAAGCATCCCCCATCCTTGCACATCCCCTAACGCCAAGGATCCCCTAACCCCAAGCATCATGTAACCCCAACCATCCCCTGATCCCAAGCACCCCGTAACCCCAAGCATCCCCCATCCCTGCGCATCCCCTAACCCACAGCATCCCCTGTCCCTAAGCATCATCCCCCCTCCCCAGCTCCCCCCATGCCCCCACCTCAGACTCCCCCCATCCCCTGGCACAGCCGGGGGGTCCCGTGCAGGGGCTGCGCACTTTGGGGGTGCCCCCGGTGGGTCCCATCCCGACACCACCGTGCTCCCCCCCCCGCAGGGCTCGCCCCGTGGTGCACGTCTCCAGGAACGTCTCCCTGGTTCCCCCCAACATCGACCTGGAGCAGAGCAACTGCCAGCACCAGGAGGGCGTCTGGTGGGTGCCATGTGGCCGGGGAGGGGGCGAGGGGGGTGTCGGGGCCCCCCCATCTCACCCCACTTCTGCCCCACGCCCCCACAGCGTGGACGTCCGAGCCTGCTTCAGCTACACGGCCAGCCCGGCCAGCTACAGCCCCCCCCTCGGTGAGTGGGGACGGGTGGAGGGGCTGGGGGGGTCCTGGGGGGGCTGCGTGTCCCCCACAGAGGGGATGGGACCCCTGTGGGGTGATGGGGACCCCGGCATGGCCCCGTCCCTCTGCCCCCAGTGCTGGAATACGTCTTCGATGCCGACACGGAGCGGCGGCGGCTGGGCCATGCCCCCCGCGTCGCCTTCCTCGGCCGCCGGCCCTCGGACCCCGAGCACCAGTTCTCCAACACCGTGGAGCTGCCCCGGCAGCACGCCCGCGCCTGCGTCAAAGCCACCTTCCAGCTCCAGGTGGCTCCTTGTCCCTGTCCCTGTCCCCATCAATGTCCCCGTCCCCATCGTGTCCCTGTCCCCGTCCTCGTCACCAAATCCGTCCCATTCACAAACCCGCCTCCATCCCTGTCCTGCTCCTGTCCCCATCCGTGTCCCTTCCCCTTCCCTGTCCTCATCCCTGTGCCAACTCTGCCCCATCCCTGTCCTCTTTCCCATCCCTGTGCCCAACCTTGTTCCATCCGTGCCATCTCCATCCCATCCCTGTCCCCGTTCCCACGCCTGTGCCATCCCCATCCCATCCTCATCCTTTTCCCATCCCCATCCCCGTGCCATCCCTGTCCCTATCTTCATCCCTGTCCCATCCTTTTCCCATCCCTGTCCCCAACCCATCCTCATCCCTGTGCCATCCTTGTTCCATCCTCATCCCTGTTCCATCCCTGTCCCATCCCTGTCCCACCCCCGTCCCCATTCCGTGTCCCCCCTCTCCCTCACCCTCTCTCTCACTGTCCCCAGGACAGTATCCGTGACAAGCTGCGCCCCATCGCCGTCACCCTCGCCTACGGCATCCAGGGGGCCGGGGTGACGCAGCACAGCCGGGGGGCCACACGGCACAGCCGGGGGGCGACGCGGCACAGCCGGGGGGCCGCCCTGCCCCCCCTGTCCCCCGTGCTCAGCCCCCAGCAGCCCAGCAGCCAGCGCACTGAGGTGAGGAGCCGTCCTGCTCGGGGCCAGCTCGGAGGGGGGGGGGGTTCTGCCTCCCTCGAGGTGTCCCTGAGCCTGCTGTGTGTGTCCCCTGTCCCCCCCCCGCAGGTTCACTTTCTGAAGCAGGGCTGCGGGGACGACAAAATCTGCCAGAGCAACCTGCAGCTGCACTTCCAGTTCTGCGCCCGCCTGGGGGACGCCGATTTTGTGCCCCTGCCCAGGTGGGCGTCCCCCCCACCCCACACATCCTCACCCCATGGGGTGGAGGGGGCGCCCGGCGGGGGCTCACTGGGGCTGTTGTCCCCCCACCCCCCAGGGGTGAGGACGGCACTGCCATCTTCGCCATGAGCGACCAGAAGGACGTGGCCCTGGAGATCCACGTCACCAACCTGCCCTCGGACCCCGCGGAGCCGCAGCGGGACGGGGACGATGCCCACGAGGCCGTGCTCACCGCCACCTTCCCCGAGGAGCTGCCCTACTCCGCCGTGCGCCCCTATGACGGCCGGGCACCCTCGGTGCGGCAGGGGATGGGTGGGGGGGGTGAGGGAGGGGGGCTTTGGGGGTGCGGAGCCGTGGGGATGGACCTGGGGGGCGCAGGGATGCAGAGGGGTGGGGATGGGCCTGAGGGTGCTGAGGGGGTGGGATGGGGGTGTATGCAGGGGGAGTTTTGGGGGGCTGGGGTTTGGGATGGGGCTGGTCCCAGAGGTTCTGGGGTTTGGGACAGGGAGGGTACTGGGGGATGCTGGGGTTTGGGACAGGGCTGGTCCCAGAGGTGCTGGGGTTTGGGGTGGGGCTGGTCCCATAGGTGCTAGGTTTTGGGACGGGGATGGTCACAGAGATGTTGGGGTTTGGGACAGGGCTGGTCCCAAAGGTTCTGGGGTTTGGGATGGGGCTGGTCCCAGAGGTGCTGGGGTTTGGGGTGGTTTGGTTCAGGGGGTTTGGGGATGGGGAGTGCCCGCAGCAGGTCCCCGCTCTCTGCCCCCAGGACAAGCCGGTGGTTTGCCTCGCCAACCAGAACGGCTCGCAGGTGGAGTGCGAGCTGGGGAACCCCCTGAAACGCGGAGCCCAGGTGGGTGCAGCTCCCTGAGCCCCCCCCCCACAACAACCCGCCCCGGGACCCCCGGCCCCAACCCTTGCCCTGTGCCCCCAGGTGCGTTTCTACCTCATCCTCAGCACCCTGGGCATCACCCTCCAGACCACGGACCTGGCGGTGGAGCTGGCCCTGTCCACGTGAGCTGGGGAGGGTGGCGGGGGCTCCGCAGGTGGCATGGGGGGGGGCTCAGAGCGATGTCCCCCCCCCACGACCCCCATAATTTCCCCAGGATCAGCGAGCAGCCGGGGCTGGAGCCGGTGGTGGCTCGGGCGCGCGTGGTCATCGAGCTGCCTCTCTCAGTGACGGGGTGAGTGGCAGCAGGGTGGGGGCTGGGGGGCCCCCCCCTCCTCTCCACATCCCCCTGACCCCCCCCACTGTGTCCCTGCAGCGTGGCCGTGCCCCCCCGGCTCTTTTTCGGCGGGGTGGTGCGGGGCGAGAGCGCGGTGCGGCGGGAGAGCCAAGTGGGCAGCGCCGTGCGCTTCGAGGTGACGGTGAGTCTGGGGGGCTTTGGGGGGGGGGTTCAGCCGTGCCCCCCGACCCCCCCGCTCCCATTCACACCCCATCCCCTGCAGGTCTCCAACCGGGGCCAGTCGCTGAAGACGCTGGGCTCGGCCTTCCTCACGCTGCAGTGGCCCCACGAGATCAGCAATGGGAAGTGGCTGCTGTACCCGCTGCAGCTGGAGCTGGCGGCGGCACCGGGGCCGCGGGCGTCCTGCAGCCCCGCTGCCAACCCGCTGCAGCTGGCCCTGGTACGGCGGGGGGGTGGAGTGGGATGGTGGGCGGGGGGGGGCTGTCCCCTCTCCATGCCAGTCCTTTGTCCCCCAGGAGCCGCCAGGGGACACTGAGCTCGCCGAAGCGCCCGCCGCAGGGTCCTGGCGGGTGCCAGCGCCCGCAGAAAGGAAAAAGAACGTGACACTGGTGAGCGGGGCTGGGGTGCTCCTGCTATCGGGGTGCTCCCAGTCCTGGGGTGGTCCTGGGGTGCGTGGCCACGCTGTGACCCCCCCCTGTCCCCCCAGGACTGTGCCCAGGGCACCGCGCGCTGCCTGGCGTTCCGCTGCCCGCTGCACAGCTTTGAGCGCGCTGCCGTGCTCACCGCCCGCGGGCGGCTCTGGAACAGCACCTTCCTGGAGGTAAAAAGGGAACGGGGACGGGGATGGGGATGGGGATGGGGACAAGGACAAGCCCTGTCCCGTGGTGTCCCCGCTGCAGGAGTTCCTGGCCGTCACCTCAGTGGAGCTGATCGTGCGCGCCAGCGTCTCGGTGACCTCCTCCATCAAGAACCTGGTGCTGAAGGACGCCTCCACGCAGGTCTGACCCCACGCCCCCGGCACCCGGCACCCTCCCCGCCACCCCCTGACCCACGCTGCCGTCCCCAGATCCCCGTCACCATCTACTTGGACCCCGGCGTGGCGGTGGCCGGCGGCGTGCCCTGGTGGGTCATCCTCCTGGCCGTGCTGGCCGGCATCCTCGTCCTGGCCCTGCTGGTCTTCATCCTCTGGAAGGTGAGCGAGGGGGACGGGGTCCCTGCGGCAGGACGTGTCCCCTCCCCGTGGCACGGGGTGCCCTGAGGGTGCTGTGCCGTGCTGGACCACCCTGGCCGTGCCGTGCTACCCCTACCGTGTCATGCCACGCCGTGCTGCTGGGCCACTGCTGCGCCGTGCCATGCCATGACCAGTGCCGTGCCACGCTGTGCCGTGCCCAGCCTCACCTTCTCACTTCCTCCCCAGTGCGGCTTCTTCAAGCGGAGCAGCCAAACCTCCCGCTACACCACTAATTATTACCGGGCCCGCCGGAGGCTGCAGCCCTCCGAGGCGGACAAGCAGGCTCTGGAGGGCCAGCGGTAACGCGGGGCCGGCTCCCCGGGCCGGCAGCAGCCAGCACGGGTGCGCACGGGCGCACAGCCCCCCTGCACGGGTGTGCGAAGGAGTGCGGTGTGCCCAGGCGGGGGGATGAGGGCTTGCGGTGTCTGCATGCGGCTGTGCGAGGGATTGAAGCAGTGGGGTGGGCAGAAAGAGGGTTTGCAGTGTCAGGGCAGCAGGGAGCGAGGGTTTGCAGTGCTGCTGCGTGGTTGTGCCGGGGTTTGCAGTGCCGGTGCACGAGTGTGCGAGGATTTGCAGGGCTGGCATGTGGCCGTGCGAGGGTTTGCAGCACCAAATGCAGGTTTGCAGCGGCGGGGTGGCAGGGCAGGAGCCTGCAGTGCTGCTGGTGCATGGCCGTGCCAGGGTTTGCGGTGCTGAGCCAGCCCGTGCCGCGCTGGCACGCAGATGTGCGAGGGTTTGCAGCGCCGCTGCAATGTGCGTGCCCCCGCGGTGACATCTGGGGGGAGCGCAGAGCTGTGAGCACGTGGAGCCGGACCCGATCCCGCCTGGCTGCCTGAGCCACAGCCAGGCGCTGCCCCCAGCCCCCGGGGCTGACCCCCTGCTCCCCGCAGCTCGGTTTCTTCCGCCGGGCACGCTACGCGCCGCCGGCCGTGCCGCAGTACCACGCTGTCAAGATCCCGCGGGAGGAGCGGCAGCAGTACCGCGAGGAGAAGATGGGCACCATCCAGAGGAAGGAGTGGGCTGTGAACTGGAGCGAGGCCAGCGATGGGCACGTCACCCCCAGCTCGGCGTAGCCCTGGGGCTGCCGACCCCAGCGGGGGGACGCGGGACACGGAGCACCCCCCGGCCCTGCTGGCCGTGCCCCAAAAAAGGACCCTCTGGCAACGCGTGGGGACACGCACGTGTGTGTGGCAGCGCTCACCTGCCTCGGCCAGGCACACCCAGAACTGCTCGCAGTGGGACAGGGGCCCCGGGGACGGCTCCGCTGCAGGCTGTGGCTTGTCCCCAGGGGGGATGGCTTGTCCCCAGGGGGACAGCTCGGCCCTAGAGGGATGGCCCCATCCTGTGAGGGGCTGGCTGGTCCCTAGGGAATGGCTTATCCCTAGAGGGATGGCTCGTCCCCAGGGGGCTGGCTTGTCCCCAAAGGGTTGGCTTATCCCAGGGGGATCGCGTGTCCCCAAGGGATGGCTCATCCCCAAAGGGCTGGCGTGTCCCCAGAGGGTTGGCTTGTCCCCAAAGGCTGGCTTGTCCCCAAGGGGCTGGTGTGTCCCCAGAGGAATAACTTGTCCCCAGAGAGTTGGCTTGTCCCCAAGGGATGGCTCATCCCCAGGGGCTGGTGTGTCCCCAAGGGGCTGCCTCGTCCCCAGGCCCCCTCAGCCCCCTGGGCCCAGCCGGACCCCTCAGCGCCCCCTCCTACGAGGCCGCCCCTGCCCCCAGGGCCTGCCCAGCGCCCAGCGTCGCCCGATGCCCCCCAATAAACGGAGCAGCCCCCCCCGACCCCGCCCCGTGTCGTCCCTTCGAGCCCCCCCAGGTCCCCCCGCCGGGGTTCGGGGGTCCCAGGTCCCAGCAGGGAGCGGGGGGCGGCCGGGGGGGTCCCGGGCTGCGGGGGGGGGGGAGCAGCGCCGCCATGTTGGGGGCGGCTCTGGTGGGCGCCGCCATGATGGGTGTGGCGGCGGGCTCTGGGAGCGGCCATGATGGGTGCGGCCGTTTCCTCTGCCGTGGCCGCGCGGAGCCCTCATTGTGGGGACACCGAGGGCCCTGTGCCCCTGTCCCCGGGCCTGTCCCCGTCCCCCCCGGTCGGCCCTCATCGGCAACAGCGCCTCGGGGAAAGCAGGGCCGCGGCCCTGCCCGCAAGCAAGATGGCGGCGCCCTGACCCAAGATGGCGCCGGGCTGGCGACACGCGCTGCCTTGGGGCTGACGTCAGAACCGCTTCCGCCGCCACCCGGAAGCGGCCCGTCCATGGAGGCGCCCAGGCCGAGGCCGTCGCGGAGCCGCCGCCGCTCCCGGGGATGGTGAGAGCGGGGCCGGGCCGCGGCCCGAGGGGCCCCGCGGGTGCCCCCCCCGTGCCCTTCGCCCCCCCTCATCCCCTCGGGACCCCCCCGGGACCCCGTTTGGCCCCCCCAGGGTCCCCCGGTCCCCTCCGGTTCCCTCCGGTGCTCCCCGGGACCTCCCCGGTTCCCCCGCCCCCCCCCCGGGCCCTCCCAGGACCCCCCCGTTTCCCCCCCTCCAGGACCTCGCGTTTTCCCCCCCGGTCCCTTCCCGGCCCCTGTAACGGGTCCGAGCCCCCCCGGGACACCCCCGGTTCCCTCCGGTACCCCCGGGACCTCCCCGGTTCCCCGCCCCCTCCCCCCCGGCCCCTCCCGTGTCCTCCCCCACCCCCCCCAGTCCACCCCCGGCACCCCCCTGACCCCCCCGACCTCCTTTCTCCTCCCCGGTCTCCCCCGGTCCCCCCCCAGCTTCTGTAACGGGTCCGAGCCCCCCCCCGGTCCCCCTCCCCGGTCCGGTCCCCGGTGCCAGCCGCGGACCGTCTCCCCCTGCCCCCCCCCAGAGGTGCTGTCCCCCGACCTGATGGCGTCGGGCGCGGCGAGCCGCTCCGAGGACGAGGAGTCGCTGGCGGGGCAGAAGCGGGGCTTGGCCCAGGCCTCGGGCGCCATCCCGAAGCGCCGCAGCTCCTCACGGTACGGTACCGGGGTACCGGGGGCTGGGGGGGGGGGGGGGGTTGAGGGGGGCACGGGGCTGGATCCAGCCCCGGGAAGGGGAGGGGGTGGCGGGGCCAGAGCCGCCTCATGCTCTGCAGGTTCATCAAGAGGAAGAAATTCGACGATGAGCTGGTAGAGAGCAGCCTGGCCAAGTCCTCCAGCCGGGCCAAGGGCGCCGGCGGCGTGGAGCCGGGGCGCTGCTCGGGCAGCGAGCCCTCGTCCAGCGAGAAGAAGAAGGTGAGGAGGCAGCGGGGGGCGTTTCGGGGCACCTGGGGGTGTGTGCAGAGACCCCCAACGCCCCTCGCTGCCCGCCCAGGTCTCCAAGTCCGTGTCCGCCCCCGTGGCGCCCAGCCCCGTCCCGACGCCCGGCCTCGCCAAGCGGATGAAGAAGAGCAAGCAGCCCCTGCAGGTGACGAAGGACCTGGGCCGCTGGAAACCTGCCGATGACCTCCTGCTCATCAACGCCGTGCTGCAGGTAACGGCCCCGGCTCTCCCCGGGGTCTCGGTGGAGGGGCGTGGGGGGGTTCCGCAGCCCCCAGCGGAGCCGTGCCCTCACCCGGGGGCTTTCCCAGACCAACGACCTCACCTCGGTGCACTTGGGCGTGAAGTTCAGCTGCCGCTTCAACCTGCGGGAGATCCAGGAGCGCTGGTACGCACTGCTCTACGACCCCATCATCTCCAAGTGAGCACGGGGCCGGGCCTGGGGGGGCTGTGCCACCTCTGGGGGGGCTGCAGGGGCTCTTACTCTGTGCCCCCCCCCAAGGCTGGCTTGCCAGGCCATGCGGCAGCTTCACCCCGAGGCCATCGCCGCCATCCAGAGCAAGGTGCTGTTCAGCAAAGCCGAGGAGCAGCTGCTGAACAAGGTGGGATCGGTAAGAGACGGCAGGGCTGGGGGCTTTTTATGGGCTGGGGGGGCTCCAGGCTGGCATCTCCCCCTCCTGAGGGGCGTCCTCAGTGCCACGTGTCCCTTGTTCCCCCCCCGCAGAGCAGCCAGCCCACGCTCGACACCTTCCAGGAGCTCCTCCACAAGCACCCCGACGTCTTCTACCCCTCGCGGACGGCCAAGGCCCTGCAGCTGCACTGGCAGCTCATGAAGCAGTACTACCTGCTGGACGACCAGACCGGTGAGCCCCGCGTCCCCCCCCGTGCCCCCCCCAAAAAAACCATCTACCTCTGCCCCCCTCACTCCTCCCCTCCTGCGCCTTCCAGTACAGCCGCTGCCCAAAGGGGACCAAGTGCTCAACTTCTCGGACGCTGAGGACATGCTGGATGACAGCAAGCTGAAGTGAGGTTTGGGGGGGGGTCCTGGGGGGCAGAGGAGGGTGCTGGGGGGGGCTCTGGGGGGGCCGTGTCTGATCCTGCCTCTTGTCTTCTGCAGGGACGTGCGGGATGAGGTGCTGGAGCACGGTGAGTGCAGCCCACTCCCCGCCATGCTGCTGGATCTGGGTGGCCCAAATTAGTTGGGGGGGGGCATGGGGGGGGGCCTAAATCAGCACGGGGAGGTCTGGGGGGGTTGGTGGGGGTCAGGTCCCCCCCCCCCCCCAGCTCCCTTCTCCCTCTCTCCCCAGAGCTGACCGTGGCCGACCGGCGCCAGAAGCGGGAGATCCGGCAGCTGGAGCAGGAGCTGCACAAGTGGCAGGTGCTGGTCGACAGCATCACGGGTGAGAGCTGGGAGCGGCTGGTTTGTCTGTCTGTCCGTCTGTCCGTCCATCCGTCTGCTCCCCCCCCCTCAAAATCTTCCCCCTCCTCCCCCCCAGGCATGAGCTCCCCGGACTTTGACAGCCAGACGCTGGCCGTGCTGCGGGGCCGCATGGTGCGCTACCTCATGCGCTCCCGGGAGGTGAGTGTGGGGCTGAGCCCCCCCCAGGGGAAACCCCCCCAGCCCCCGGGAGCCCCCCCAGCCTCCCCTCGCTCCCCCTCCCCAGATCACGCTGGGCAGAGCCACCAAGGACAACCAGATCGATGTGGACCTGGCGCTGGAGGGCCCGGCCTGGAAGATCTCCCGCAAGCAAGGTGGGAACGGGGCCAGGCTGCTTTTTTGGGGGGGGGTCTCTGGGTGTGCTCCCCCCTCACGCGCTGCTGCCCCCCTCCAGGGGTCATCAAATTGAAGAACAACGGGGATTTCTTCATCGCCAATGAGGGCCGGCGCCCCATCTACATCGACGGGCGGCCCGTGCTCGGGGGCAACAAGTGGAAGCTCAACAACAACTCGGTGGTGGAGGTGAGCTGAGGGGGGGGCTCAGGGGTCCCGGGGGGGCGCTCAGGGGTCCTGGGGGGGTCTCACTCACCCCCTGCCTCCCCCCTGCAGATCGCCAGCCTCCGCTTCGTCTTCCTCATCAACCAGGACCTGATCGCGCTCATCAAGGCGGAGGCGGCCAAGCTGGCCCAGCAGTGAGGAGGGGGTGGGGGCTGCTCTGTGCGGCCCCCCCCGGCCCCACACAGGGCGCTGGGGGGCGTCCCCCTGGCCTCCCCCAGGGGTTGGAGGCTGCAGGTAATAAAGTGTTTTAATCCAGCCTGCGTTTGTCACTGGAGTGGGGACACAGGACCCTGAGCTCCTGGGCTGTGCGGGGGGGGGGGGGGTGCCCCTCAATTATTTTTACCCCTCCCCATTGGCACCGGCTGCCTCATTTGCATGAATTTGCATAGGAGTAGCCCTGGGGAGGCCAGCAGGGGGCTCCCCGCTCCCCTCTCCGGGGCTTTTCCCAGGGACGGGGGTGATCCCGGGGCTGCAGCCCCCCCTGCCACTTGCCAGCCCTGGGGGGGACACGGCGAGGGCAGGAAGGGAATTTACAGCCCCGGGGGGGGACAGCGCCAGCCCCCAGCGTGTGCCCAGTTCCTCCCGATCCCCCCCAACCCTCTCTGAGCCCCCCCCCATCCCCTTCTGGCCCCCCCCCATCCCCTTCCCAGTGCTGCTGCACTCACACATCCCATCGGAACAGGGGCTGGAAAAAAACAACAGGAAAGCTTTTGGCCAGGAGCCCCCCACATTGATGCTATCCCCATGGGCACCAGAGCCCCCCCGGCACCACCCCTTGCCCCGGTAAAGCCCCCCCGAGGTGGGACTGGCTCCATTCTGCTGCAATGGGGAGGGAGGGGGCACAGGGGCCCGTCCTCGGTAGCACGGCACGGACGGCGGCGGTGAACGTGAACGTCTTTATTCGAACAAGGCTAAAGGAGGACCCGTCGCGCTTCCCACCTGGCATCGCCTAGGATTAGCTCTGCTAATTGATATTGCTATAAATTTAATTTAGGGACAGAGGCCGCAGAAGGAAGGGGAAGGCGAGAAGGGGGGAAGTGAAAAAAATGAACAGATTTTCCCCCAAACATAACAAGAAGAGAGAGGAGCGAAGGGTGCAAACGCTGGGTGCGCGTCCCCCCCCTCATGCCCTGAAGGCAGGGGTCTGGATTTCTGCCAGACCCCCCAAAATGCAGCCCCTGGCTCCCCCAAAACCACCTCCAGCCCCCGTTTCGCAGCGCTCAGCCTCATTGCCAGCACGAGGCCAGGGCTGCCACGGGCTCCTCCGAGGTGATCCCCCAGTGGTGGCACACAGGAAACATAAAAAGAGGCTGGGGGCTGTGTTGGGGGCCCCCCCCCGCCGATGGTGGGGTCGGAGCCACAGGGATTTACGGAGGGGAAAGGAAAAGGTGAAAGAAAGGGGAGCGTGGGGAGGGCTGAACACAGGGGGACAGCGCAGCACAGGCGTGAGAACACGGCAGACAACAAGGGGGGGGGGAGAAAAGGGGATGAGAAGGAAAAGAAAAAAAACAACCGAACCGTGGCATGAGAACAGAGAAGTGTAAACTTTCCTTCGTTATCAACTCTAGCTGGGAGCTTCCTACAGTCTCGCTCCCTCGCCGGACCGCAGGGGAGAGCGCGGTGCCCTCAGGAGCTGGCTCCCTCCTGGCGGCTGGCTCGGGGCTTGCGCTGGGGCAGCCCCGCGCTGTGCGTGCTGGGGGGGACGGGGCCGGGCTCCGGGGGCTGCGGCCGGCGGGGGCTGCCCAGGGGCTGGCCCCCCGGGGGGTTCTGATGCTTTCCGTGCGCCTGGCCCGGCCCGTTCCGGTGTCGGTTCCCGCTGGGTCTCCCGGTGGCGGCGGGGGGACCGGGGTGGCGCTGGCCTTGGGACCTGAAACTGGCTCCTGGGCGCCTGTTCCCCGGGGCAGCCTGGAAGGGAAAAGGGTGGGAGGGTGAGCGAGGGCGGACGGGGGCAGCTCCGGTGCCCCCAAAACAGAGGGAGCCGCCCTGGGGGTGCGGGTACCTCTCGGGGAGGCTGGGGGGGGCGGCTGCTGGTGGCCCCCAGCACTGCTGCCTCTGCAGGGGCCGAGGGTTTCTTGCTCGCTGCGGTAAGGCTCGAGGCGGAGGCAGAGGCACAGGCGGGGCTGGAGGGAGCGGGGGGCTCGCTGGGACTGCTCAGGGACACGGCCGTGACAGAGCTGCACCGGGAGCGGGTGGAGTAGCTGTTCTTTGGATGAGAAACTGGAAGAGAAATACCCCAAAATTCACCTTCTGCATGCGGGAACCCAACCACTCGCCCCCCAGCTGCTGCTGGGGCAGCTCGGGGCTGGAGCCGAAGGCTTGAACAGGAACAGAGCCTTTTGTGGCAAGATTAATCTTCAGTTGTGGGGACCCTAAAGGGGCACAGCTCACGGGGAAGGGAAGGAGAACAGAGCCCCAGGCAAGGGAGGGCTGTCCCGCAGCTGACTCCTCTCTCACTGTTAAATTTTGGGGACAGACGTGCAGTTTTGGTGGCTCCCAGCCCGCTCACCTTGCCCGAAGGAGGCGATGCTCTTCTTCAGCACGTCCAGATCGCAGGTGAACCGCGCCACCCTGCCCAGCTCCTCGTCGTACTTCCTCTCGCTCACGAAGTGCTTCAGAGAAAAGACAGAGAACACGCGTTAATTCAGCCTGGGCACCGAGTTACAGAGCACAGGAATGGGAGATGGAGACAAAGCTCTCCTGTTTTGGCCTGGTAACGGGTATCTGAGCTGCTTGAAAAGCCTCAGCTGAGAAGGCAGGTGGCTGCAAGGACTTAAGGAAACCAAGGAACAGATTTTTGTCCTGCACGACTTCCTCCTCTGCACAAGCAGCCTTCCTCAGGCCCCGGGAGCCCAGCTACAGCCTCACAGCAGCTCCAGTCCACAGCCAGCGCCGTGCAGGCCTCTGCTCTGGATGCTGAGAGGCAACAGGTTCCTCGGCTGCACTAATCCTGCTACAGGGGCGAGTGCTGCAGGAGAACAGAGGTGACAGCAGCTCGGTTTTCAAGCTGGAGTTTAATTGATCCTTCACGCAACTTCGCACTGACCTCTTGTGACAGGAGCTGGTGTGCCGGCGAGCAGAAGTGTTTTACAGAATATAAAAGCAACTCATGCACAGCAGGCAGGCTCTCCGAGCTAGGTGGAAAGGCAGAGGTCAGCCTGCACCAGCGGGAGGTTTTCACTACTGCTCCGAGGACAAAGCTGCAGCTTGGCCACGTTCCCGGCCCCTGTGCCAGTTCACAATGGCTGAAGGTTGAACTGCACGCACCGGGGTTAATGTTTGGATGGTCGTTTGTTGGCTGAAGTTAGTATTTTAGAACACAGAATGTGCTAAGAGTGAAGATTTGGGATGCAGGGTCCCAGGCCCTGCTGCGTGGCTGCAGACAGCAGGACGCAGAGCGCTGGTGACGCGTTTGGACACTACGGAGAGCAGGAAAGCCTTGCACACAACACAGAACTGCACCCAGAAGCATCAAGAACACAAAAGAAGTGTACTGTGTTTGGGCGAGAGTAGGACTAGGTTAGATCAGACAGGAGCAGAGCGGGGAGCTCACCTTTATGTCAGCTCTGAGCTCGACCAGCTGCTCCTCCGACATGCGCACCGCCACCTCAGTCATCTTCTTCAGGGCCTCGGCCTTCCTCTGTCGGCTCACCAGGATTTCCACTGCAGAACAGATCGCAGCTCAGGCCACGCCGACACCGGAGCAGCCCCAGCCCCTTATTGGTAAGCAGCAGGTGCCCCACAGCCCCCACGGACAGCCCCGTGCCAGCTGCAGAGCAGCCCCAGCTCCCCCCGCCGCAGCCATTCGCGTCTCCAGACGCAGACGGAACCTGAGCTGGGAGCTGACTCGGAGCCGGGCACGACACGCAGCTTTAGCAGCTTTGCCTCGCTCCTCTCCCCATGTTAACTACTTCCCCGGGGCCTCCTGGACTCAGGGGGCTGGTGCCGTGTCCCCGTGGAGCTTCCTAACGGCACCAGGCAGGCTGACAGAGCCCGTTCCAGCTGCCCAAAATGCCAAAGTGCTCAGCAATGGTCAGAAGGGTGCAGCTCACCCCCCCTCTAACGGGGGCACAGAGCATACAGGCTGTGACCCTTGTCAGGGAGCAAACAATCTGCTCAGATAGCTCAAGGTACGGGGTAAGTTCTGGCTGCGCAGCACACTCCGTATTCAGAATGATGTGAGCAGGAAATAAATCAAAATCTGCTCCTTGGGGGGCTGCCTCTTTAGGGCGCAGCAGCACCCACAGCTCGCCGGGTGCCGGAATAAAGCTGGAGCCTTACTTGCTTCTGCTTTCACTTTGTCCATTTCAGCCAGCAACGCCACCTCGCGATCCATAAGGCTGGGGAAAAACAGAGAAAGGAAAAGGATTTAGTACCAAACAAAGGGGACACCAGATCCTACGGCAGAGGCGCAGCGGTGGCGGTTTCTGGGTTTGTCGGCCAGCGAGCGGAGACCAACAGAGGGCAGCAGGAGCCCGCCGCCAGCCCGGCTTTGTTCCGAGCGGTGCCGCAGGCTCTGCTGGCACAAAACTTGCTCTGCACGGCGCTGCCTTCCCCAAATTCAGCTGGGTGCGTGGTCACCTTACTCCGGTAAAGTCAGAGCCACTTGGCAAGGGCAGAGGTGCCGTGCAAAGGCAGCCGTGCCGCTGGTGGAGCCGCGCTCTGCTGGACTTAAACAGAGCAAAGCGAGGGCACAGCTCGTGGGAGAGTTGCTCAGGGCACCGACCAGCAGGGCAGGATGGGATCCACGGCTCTGGGTATTCGGGCACCTCTTCCCCCACAGCAGGCTCTGTGAAGCCACCTGGTTGCACTGCTTCACTCTTACACCCTCGGTAGTTAATTAAACCTAGAAAAGTGTCCAGAAAGCCCAGCTCGGGTGCTCTGCCCCACTTCACGGCAGGGCGCACGCTGCCGATCCCAAAGGGCTGCGGGGCTGACCCGGGAGCAGTGCCCACCACCCACCTCTTACTGCCCCAGGGTTTTTCACCCAGGGTGGGAGCACCCAGGGGGTCACAGCGAAGCATCGCCCCTCGCCAGGAGGCTCCGCGTGCCTCGAGCGTGTCCGTTGCCACGAGACCGTGATTCCCCCGGGTGTCACAGCAGCAGCCTTTGTGCGAGCAGAGCCGTGCAGCTCCCAAATTCAGCACGTTTGGGCAACCGAGAGCCTGGCAGCACGGCGGGGCAGGGCAGGGAGCTCTGCAACACCGCTGCTCGCAGCCTGAAGAGGAGGGCTCCAGTCCCACCAGGGGACCGGGGTTACAACAGGAGAGGAAACACCAGTGGAGTTAATTTCCCCCTAGCAGCTGTTACGGTGCTGTGTTTGGGATTCAGGATGAGAACAGCCTTGATAACACCCCGATGTTTTAATTGTGGCAGAGCGGTGCTCACACCGAGCCAAGGACGTTTCAGCTCCTCGCTGTCCTGCCAGCGGGCTGGGAGTGCAGCGAGGAGCTGGGGGGGCAACAGACCCAGGACAGCTGACCCCAAATTGGCCAAAGGGGCATTCCGTACCTTATGGGGTCAGGCTGGGAATTAATACGGGGGGGTTGGCTGGGTTAGGGGGACCAGGTGGTGAGCAATGGCATGGTGCATCACTCGTTTGTGCACATTATTAGCAGTAGTACTATTACCATTATTATTTTCCTTTCTTGTCCTAACAAACTGTCTCTGTCTCAACCCGCAGCCTTTCATTTCCTTCTCAGTCTCTCCCCCATCCCAGAGAGGGATGGGAGAGGGCGAGGGAACGGCGCTGTGACGGCAGAGCCCGCCGTGCACGCGTGAGCTTTCCGCTGCTTGCAGTGCAGACACCGAATTAGACCGAGGGCGATATCAGCAAAGCACAGGGGCAGCCCTTCAGCGCAGGCCACGGGCTTTTGCAGCGAGAAAAGGTTTGCCTGAAGATGGGAAGAGTATTTATTTTAGCGGCTGCCTGAAAGGGAACCCACAGGGCAGCTGAAATGCAAACTCGAGCCGCGGCTCCCGCTCCTCTGCATGTCAGAGAGGATGGAAGCGAGATCAATTTAAACAATTCCCTCTGAACAGCAGCTTTGACATTTGGCGGCTTCTGTTGATTTATCGCTCTGTCCATCTGCCTTTTCAGGGCAGGAATTGTTCCTGCTCGTAGCACAGCAGGGGCCTGATCCAGGTCAGGCACTCTCAGCCCAACTGCGCAAATACAACAGCGCGTGTCAAAAGCTCCGCTAATAAGGCTTCACCTTGTTTCCAGCCGTCCCCAGCGCAGCTCGAACCTGGCTCCACAACGGCAGAAGCAGGGGCAGGGTCCAGGGAGATGCCCCCGGTGCCTGCCCGGGGCCACATCACCACAGGAATCCCCTGGAGCTGCAGCTGAAAGGGTGCGAGTGCGGCCACGACGATTAACGGGGTGCAGGAACAGCCTGGCCACGCTCCCCACCCCATAAACATCTCCTCCCTGAGCACACATCGCTCCCTCAGAGCCAGCGCCTGCGTTACCGGGGCTGGTTTGGGCTTCCTCCCGCAGGCAGACCCACACGCACCCCGGCACAGCTTCCAGCCCGCGTCCCTTTGTAATTTAATTTACTCAGCAGAGCTCAGCTGGAGGCCTTTACCCAATTTTACAGTTGGGCTGGCTGAGGAACAGAGGTCAAGTTGCTCAGCCCAAGCTTTGCGTGACGAGTGACTCGGAGCAGCCCCCGGCTCTCTTCCATCCCGAGAAGCCCCCCCCAGGGCTTCAGCTCCCCGCTGCCCCAACCGCCTGCCCCCAGCTCCGCGCTGCTCTGTCCCGGGACAGGAACACAAACCTGCCTCTGCCAGAAGGGCTGGGCTCGAAGAAAGGGAGCTGAGGTGCACCAGGAAGAAAGAGGGGCGGCAGCTGAACCGGGAGCTGCCGAAGATGAAATAAAGCCGAGTGCTCGGCTCAGACCCAGCCGCCAGGAGAGGAGCTCTCGGCCCCGTGCCCACCTCGGTGTGCAGCGCTGAGCTCACCCACCCCACCCTAAAGGCTTGGGGGGCTCTGATTTGCTTTCCCTGTCAGAAGGAAATATTTTTCCTGCAGGAAAAATATTCTGGGAATTGGGAACTGTCAGGACTCCCTCGTTCAGGTTACCCCATCGTCCCCAGCCCAGAGGGCTGCAGGAAAGCTGGGGAGGGGCTCTGTAAGGGGGTGGGGTGATAGGAAAAGGAGTAATGGCTTTGAAGTAAAAGAGGGCAGGTTTACATTAGATAAAAGGAAGAAATTCTTCACTCTGAGGGTGGCGAGGCACTGCAACTGGGTGCCCCGAGGAGCTGTGGGTGCCCCATCCCCAGCAGTGCCCAAGGCCAGGCTGGATGGGGCTGGGGGCAGGTCCATGGGAGGGGTCCCGTCCATGGCAGGGGCTTGGGATCAGAGGGGCTCTGAGGTCCTTTAAACCCAAACCACTCTATGATTGCATGAGAAATCCTCGCACCGCAGGAAACCCACCCCTGCCCCTCGGGGTGGATCTCAGAGATGTGTCGTGTGCCTGGCCTTGGTGCAGGCCTGACCACGGCGTGTTTCTGGAGAGGGGCTGAAGCCCGGAGCCCTCGCTGGATAAAAGGACACCCGAGGTGCGTCTGTGACACACACACGAGCTGGAACGGTCCGCACTTTGCTTCTCATGTTTCCTGTTTCAGAGGAACAAACCTGCCTTTAAATCAGGTTTGCCTTTGGTAGGACGCCAGCCGGAGCGGTGATTCAGCAAGAGGATTTAACTGCTGGATCTCATCCTATGCCACGGGGTTTTAAAATCCACTAATTGTTCTCTGGGTCAGGAGGGGGGGGGGGGAGAGAGAAAAAAAGAAAGCTGTGACGGAACAAATGACGTCTCAGCTCACCGGCAGCTGCATCACTTGTGGGAAAAGGACGGTGAATCTTTCCTGAATGCCCCGGCTGCAGAGGGGCTGCCTATGGGCTGTGTGGGGCCGGTGCCTTGCTGGGCGTTTGTCAGAAGGCTCCTGGTGGCCCTGTGCCAGGGGAAAAGGCTCCCGGTGGCCCCGTGCCAGGCCGGCTCCCGGAACCGCGCGTCCTGCTTCGCCCGCCCGCCCTGTGTGAGCAGCGCCGCGGGTCTGGACTTGGGTCTTTAACCTCGCCGAACGTGGAGCAAGCCCTACAGGTGATAACACAAAGCCAAAGGGCGAGGATTGCTGATACAGAGCCGGGCACGGTAACCAGCAGAATGACATTTTCCGAAGCAAGGGAGGTTTTTAGTGACGTTGTAAGGTTGGGAGGCTGACAAAACCTACCAAAACTCACTGCGTGCGGTGGCAACGCTGAATCGGCCTCAGCCACTATCAGCAGGGGCTGATAGGAATATGAACACACCCGAGTTAGGGCTACAAATCTCTCAGCCATCAGCAGGGAAAATCCCCTCCTGCCACAGCTTTTCCAGAGCACGAGAGGGGCTGGGAGCTCCTCGTCCAACTTGGGCTCGGAGACCACAAGTGTGGAAAGCATCAAAACGGGGGGGAGGGCACGCAGACACCGCCAACCCTGCCTCTCCCTCTCCCTCTCCCCTCTTTTGTTGAGTTCAAAAGTCTTCCTTAAACACTCTTCGTCACTATTTTTAGCACATGCTGAATTTAAATGCACGGGCAGCATTCTGCTCCAGGAGAGCACTTCCTGGTAGCAAAGTTCAACACAAGTACACGGAGGAGAAAAAAAAAAAGCCCAGGCTGAACAACCAAGTTCGCTGAAGGGCTTCAGAATTCGGCAATCTTTACATCACTACCACTAAACACTCTTGCCTCTGAGGCCACAGAGTTTACAGACACAGATAGCTTTTGACACAGATTTGCAAGGCTGCCAAGTCTCTAATCCTTCGGCGTGATAGCAGCGGTTTAGTTACTTGTCAAATATTACTCACTCCAGGCAAGGAGAACTCTCTGTGCAGTTTCTTATGAATATTCCTCCACCAAAAGCCATCATGTTTGTATAACCAAGAAGAACAACTTCTCACTAATACACTCAGTCAGCCAGGACAGCAAGTGCATCTGCTGTTAGGACTTTTGGAATATCACCTCAAAGCACTTACCCAAAACAATGAAAACGTTCATTAAAAAGACCTGATTACACACGTAGGGAACATCATGCCCAGTATTAAAAGCTTGGTTTAAAAAGGGAGAAGTAACGCTCTACAGAATGATCCTTGATGTGTATTTATGCCTTCGGAAGGATCCTGCTCTTCCACGTTCTATTGAACCCTCATTTGAAGACGTCAAATATAAATGTTTGTTTTGAAAAAGACGCAAGCTGCCGCACTCTTTGCTCCCAACACCTGTCCTTCCAGCACCTAGCAGACAGCAGTTATCTGGAGAGTTCCTTGCCTTATCTGTGTCTAAAATGGCTTTATGGTGCCAGGTTAACTCTCGGCCAAAAGCAGTGCCAAAGATCGCCAAGGACCTGGACGGATACACCGAAGCCTCGAAGGTGTTTTAGCCTCCTGCTGCACGAGGGGGATGACAGCTCAAACGCAGGCCCGGCAGAGCTGCCTGCAAAGAAGGCTTCTAAAAATTGCAGAGCACAGGACTTTAGACTCCAGCTTATTCTTTACAACATGCTGAGCTCTCAGACGCTGAAGAACGGCGCTTGGGCAGCAAGGCAAACACCAGCATGCCATTAGGCTGACTGGAAAGCTGAAGTCCTATCCCAAACCCATTGATCTTAATCCTCAACATCTGGATCCGTTCCTACATTTTACTTACCTGCTCTGCAGTTCAGCAAAGACCTGCTTCATCTTCTTAATGGAAGCATCCATTTCCTCTTTCACCACAACCCGGTACCGAGCCAGTGAAACGGTGCAGCGCTGGAGATCCTTCACTGATTTTTCAATATTAGAACCTACCAAGAGACAGGGAGAGCTCAAACAGCCGTGTCAATCATACTGCTAAATCCTCCCACCAGGGATAAATCAAGAGATGGCTTTCCCTCTTATTTTAACACCGTGCACTGCTGGGTTTTAAAAATTTCCTTCCCCAGCATAAAGGCACTAGGTTCAGCAGGGGCGGCCCTAGAGATTTTCCTGCTTAGGAAAGAGCTTCCAGAGCTTGTGGAATTTCCTTCAGTGGGCAGAGATGGGCAGAGATGTCCCTCCACATTTTCAAATACATGACGAGAGTCATAGAATTTCTTCCTTATATCTAATCTAAGCCTACCCTCTTTTAATTTAAAGCCATTACTCCTTGTCCTACCGCCGTACTTAAACCAAATGCATCTCTGAGTCGCTTCCATGTGTGAGAAACAAAGTGGTGTTTTTGCAACAGAAGGTGTTTTTGCAGTGGAAAATTCCACTAACCTTGCATATCCAACAGTGATTGTGTGGCACAGCAGTGGGGAGTTACATTAAGCAGATAAGGGGAAGGTCCCACTGTCCCAAAATAAGGATAGCTAAGAACAACAGGATGAGCAGCACAAAATCAGTAAAAACAAAAATCACGGGCCCTCTAGTCACGAGAGAAGAAGGAAAAAGAAAAGGAAAAGGAGAAATTAACAGTTGGTCAAATTAATATAAGGTATAGAAGTGCGTCGAGTAGGTTGTGAACCTGTAGTACTCAGCCAAGGAGGAAATGGGAGAACTCAGGTGTTGGGTAATAGGGAATAATATAAGGTTATGATAAACTACTGCATGCTCCTGCTTGCAGGACGCTTGCCATTGCAATCACGAATAAAATAGCTTCACAGAAGACCCTGTCTGAAAAAATTGAGATTTTTCTCACATGCGTTAGGGACAGGAAACAAGGGAAGCAAATTCTGCTCCCAAGACCAGCACACAGCATCACTGAGTGAAACGGCTCTTTGCTTGGGGAAGAGAAGTGTCTCGGGAGCTAAAATTAAATCTGCACAGAAGGTTATTTCCTCAGCCCAGGAGATGAGAGGATTGGCTCTCTGCTGCCAGGGTTAGTCTCTGTGTCCCAGCTCGCCATCAGGGCGCAGCACCTTGCCCGAGCCCTCCGCAGCTTGCCGGAGCGCAGTTGCCCCCTGCCAAGCTCCATTAACAACTGCTCATTACAGCTTGGGCGTGCAGCACCAAGGTGAACCACCACCACCGCGTCTCACCGCGCTAAGTATAACAACTGCCAGCACAATCGGGGTCTCTGAGGTCCTTCCTGTCCCCCCTTGTTATTGTAAGAACTCAGCTGTGGAGAAAGCACTCAAAAAGAGAAAAAAAAAATGTGGTGGAAGGAGGCTGTCACTTCTTGTAACGGGGCTGGACCAAACTCCTGGCCTTGTGACAAATTCTCACAAAAGATGAGAAACAACCTAAAGGCTCGGTGAGGGAGCACGCAGAAGAATGGGCTAAACGTATGCAGCGAGACTGGCTGCCTCCTCCCCGGCTTCTCACACACACATGGGTTTGCTGCCCCGGGCACTACAGCTAAACTGCTGTCAAGATTCCCCACTGTGCACAGGGGAGAAGAGGAGAAGAGTGCGAGTCGGTGGCCAGATAATACGCAGCACGTTAGCTTGCATTAAAATCAAAGTCCAGCACGCCTCACCGCTATCTGCCAGCGACACCGCGGAAGAGGTGGTGAGAATTTGGCCAGCAGCAACCTGCCGTGGCACCAGAGCGGGTGCAGCCCCCCCAGGGCCTTACCGAGCTTCTTGTTGGCAGGTGAGACGGGAACGTCGTCCAGCCGCGCTCCGGGCGGGCAGGCAGGAGCCGAGGTGCTCGCCGTGGATCTGGACAGAGACCTGCTAGCGCTCCTCTGCTCAGGCCGCTGTCTAAGAGATGAAGGGCTCTGGGAAGGATGCATGGTGAGCGATTTTGTGTCAAAGCCTGCTATTCCATTCTCTAGCTCAGGCACTGCTGTAGAAAAGCACACTCGTTTACAGGGGAACGCGAGGAGGACAGCAGAGCCCTGACCGCCTCTACGACAGCGAGCAGAAAGCAGAAACCGAGGCGAGCTGCTCGCTCCTGAAGAGCCGTCCAAAGAGCTTGGCACCCAGAGCTGACCCGAAACAAAGGAACCCAACGGGCAGGAGGCAGCCCTCTGCTCTTTGAACGCTCGGTGCCCGTCTCCTGCGGCACCCCACAGAGACTGACCTGTTCTATCAGGCATGGCTGGCGCGGCAGCCTCGCAATCCTCCAGCTCCCTGGCATCAACCGAGAGCGCATCCAAACGTTCGCTGAGCGAGTCCACAGACTCGGTGTCGTGGGCGCAGCCGTTCACATGGTAACCGTTAATTCCACCCTGCTCCGAGTCCGCCGACGGCTCCTCTTCAGTGGGCACCAATTTCCCGGGGTCTGCGAGGCCAGGGCTCGGCTCGGGTTGCGGTTTCGGTTTGGTTTTCTTCTTCTTGTTCTGAGGATTAGGCATCCGCGCCACAAAGGGGGGAAAAAAAGAAAAAAAAATAAAAACAAAAAAACCCACGTTAAGCTTAATTCCTAAAGGGAAAATTAAGCTTATGCTTACTGGCTGGAAGTAGCTGAATTAAGTGCTTTTTCGGCCAGCCTGGCTGTTGATCCTATTAACAGTCGGAGGGATTTATTCCACAATGAGGACAGATACGGGGGCATTAACGCGACACGAATGCGTTATCCTCTCTGGCGGTGCGCCAGCGAGACCAAGGCTGCGTAACCGATGGGCAACGGGAGAGATTTGGGGCCACAACCCGCAGCAGCCCCGTGCCTCTCGGGGGGAGCTCCCAGGGCTTTCTGCGGCAGCCAGGCAGAACTTTCTTTTATTCCAGTCCTCGCTCTGACAAAAATTCCCTCGTTTCCCAGCACGTGGCTGTGCAGTCGCAGTTTCTCCCTCCCTGTTTCATTCTGGTGCTTTTCAAGAATTCAAAGGAGCCCTTCTGAATAATTATGATTTGATTCTTGCCCTGGTGGATTTAGACATTATAATATCAAGTCCCGGAACTTTGCAAATCTTTATTTAACCGTTTCACAGGGGTCTGAGCAGAGAACTAGGCAAAACAGGCGAGGAAGCTTACATGACACAGAAATATATTTCCACAGACCTCAGCATTAAATGCAACTGTTCAGCTCCAAAGGTTACCGATGAAAAATGGAACTGCACGACTATCCGAACAGTGAATTACAGAGCTCTGTGGAAATAAAGGGACCTGAGAAAGATTTACTTCAGCGTGGGGCTGGGAGTGTGGATTAGGGGTCCTGCGGAGGGTCAGCAGAATAAAAGCTATCGCTAGGGCAGTAAGTCTCGAAGCTTTTTTTCCGTTGCTGCACCCACCACAATGTGCCTGACAACTAAATCGAATGCAAATGGGGTGAGACGATGATGTTTACAACTTGCACTGAAGTTACCGTGTAAATCATCGCCCTGAATGGTGAGGCACCTGAAAACCTAGTGATCGTCTCGGGGAGTCTGCTCTGCTACCATCAATATACGCATTTGTTCTCTGCTTTCTTTTCTCATTGAAATTATGAGGAATGCTTGCTGTTCTCTGCAGCCTGGATTTATGCTCTCCCTCATCCTCAAAAAAAATAAAAATAAAAGAGGAGATAAATACCTTAGTAAAGTATATTTAAAGGCATTACCTTTTTTTTGCCTGTTACAGTCCACTCTTTCAGTACTTCACTGGCATTGCCTAAAACAAAAAGCAGAGGTGAGCAGCTGACAAAGCACCTGCGTCCAGCCCTTTCACGTGGAAGCACCTCCACACCTGGCAGCAGCCGTGACACTTCCTGCACCCAGCAGTTTCAGTTCTCTTGGCTGACGTAACAAAAGGATCGGTTTCGTTTTTGCTCTGGCCCGAAGAGGACTACACCCTTAGTACACAGGCCAGCTGTTTCCAGACAAACATCCTCGCTTCGGCTCTGTCACAGCACAGGTTTGGGTGTTCAGAGCCCTGCAGGAGCAGTTCTGAGCTCAGGGACAGACACCTGCTGGATTTCTCTGCCAGGGACTCCAGCTCAGGATGCCCAAAGCCTCCATGGGTTCGGTGTGGCTGTCTGTGCTGGTCAGCACAGCAACAAGAGCAGCAAAGCGAGGGGCAGCATCACCAGCAGGGTCACAAAACCCAGCTAACACAGCACAAAGCACAGGCAGCAACTCTGGAAGCTGAAGGCATGCCTGGTTTTGCACACACGAGCAAGAGTTTCTGTGATTGCACACCTAACACCCATTACCTAACGAGCTGTCGAGTACTTCTCTCTGCCTTGACCCCCGGATGGACAAACACCACCAGAAATTGGGAAGGAATTGGCTGCTGCTCGCCTTTGTGCAGAGCTTGTACTTGGGCGTGCTGGGAAGCTCCGAGAGCTCCCTGCCAGCTGGGGCGCTTACACACAGCCCCAGCTGCACGAGCACCACCGCTTCCCAAAAAAGGTCCACAGACAGGGCAGCTCCGAGTCCCGAGGCCACAAAGCCAGCCAAGAAACCCGCGGCGGTTACCTTCCATGAAGGCCTGCACCGTTCTGTCCACGCAGTTGTCGAAGTGCTGCAGCACGAGGACAATCTCGTTGTTGCTCCTGTTGGGGACGATGGCACGCACTGCGCTGATCTGGAGGGAAGGGAAGAGGTGACACGTAAACCATCCGCTTTACCCCGCGCTGTGCCTGCAGCGACCCTTCTGCAAGCAGTCTGAAACCCTTAACTGATGACTTCCTTATAAAACTTTAATGTGCCGGGACGATTTAGCCTGAATAAAATTTTGCTTTTGACAGAACTGCAGTTAGCTCCCAGACAGAAGCATATTTCACCTCCGAGAGCAGATAAAGATACAGCGCTCACGAGCTCTTCCACAGCACGTGGCGAGTTCAGGTCTCAGCAGACACATTTACCTTCTCCTTCATGTTTTCAAAGGTTCCTCCTTGGGCCATCACGGTGTTGGACTGCACATCAAAAATAAACCCAGACGGATCTGTGAAGACAAAGGAGAGGGAGGCTGTCTTCTGAACAGCAGGCACCAGGAGGCGTTTGGAGGGAGACGAAGCGAGGTCAGCCCCGGCTGCCTGCCTTGCTGGGGAGGACGCTGAAATCCTACAGACGCACAGCATCCGTGGGCCGCTCCTGTTACCGGAGGGTAACCGGCCGTGACGTCCCAGCCTCGCTCCAGGACCAGGTTCTGTTTCGCCAGCCGGGGTGCCACGAAGTAATCCCGGCTACACCCGGCGTGCCAACGCCCCGCTGACCTCAGGAAGCCAATAAAACTCTGAAACCAACCACGGGGCAGAGCCGCGAGCCAACAAACGCAAGCCCCAGCAGGGCTGGCCCGCGAGAGAATCTCGCTGAAGCCGACCATTTCCACCCCCCCCGTTTCTGCATTAATCTTTTACTGAGCCCAGTAATAAAGAGTTAATGACAGCCTCAGCGCGAGAGCCTTGGAGCAGCGCGCTCACCAATTTCCTCCACCTGGAGGTACAAATGGCAAGCAGCCTGATAAATGGGGTTGAAGATTCAGCCGCTCGCGCTCCCCGCCAGCTGCGATCTCCAAGGTAATGCTTATTTGCCAAAAGAGACCCGTAATTGAGGCAGCCATCGCCAACAGCTCTGCTCCCTGCCAGTGAGCAAAGGTCGCCGAAATCTGCGGGCCCTGCTGCGAGAGATCACCACGAGGGGCTGGGATCCCAGAACCACGCTTGATTTGGCTGCCAAAGGTCTGCGCAGCCCAGAGTTCAGGTTTGCTACAAAAAAGGGACAAAATAGATCACAGGTGGGCACCCCAGCACCCCCACCTCCTGCTCCAAGCCCCTGCAGCCCTTCCCAGGGCCTTCCCATGCACACAGCACTGAGGGCAGATTTCCTACGAGGGCACCAGCTTGGACATGAGGCCGGGGTCCTCGTGCCGAGCTCCTCAGCCGGGTTCCTGCAGGTGCCACCGCTCGGTGGCTCCGGGGACTGCCCGGGGACAGGGCCACCGGCGGGGACAGGGCAGCTCGCCCGGTCACTGCCCTGTGCCGTAGCCCAGCCCGCTGTTCCCAGCTGCTGATTCACGTTCCTTCCCTCACCTCCCCTAAATAACTCGTACGCGGCGTTGAGACACACCATTGACTCCCGCGGTTCCCAGACATTGATGTAGCATTTAAACCGCGATGCCTCCAAATACAGTGACAGAATTGTGAGCATGATGGAAAGGTCAGGCTCTTATTAAGGCTACAGATGAACGGTTAAATTCTTCCCCGCTCCATCCTCACCCGCGGCAGCCCCATGAGCAAGATTTTCTCAAGTTTCCGGAGCTCGCAGGAGTTTGAGCTCCCAACTTTGCAGCCCTTAATCTTGTAAATGGCCTTCAGATTCCCATCGCCGAGTGAGGATTTGCAATCTTTTTTCAGAACCCTCCTCGCAGAGCGGCCACCGAGGACCCAGGTGCCAGGGAAGATGAAGCTTGGCTCCCCCCAGCAGCACATTCTCAATCCCATCCCTCCCACATCTCCATTTGCACTCGGTCTTCCAGGGCACCGGACCTGTCAGCGCTGTGCTCCCAGCTGCCTCTCCAGCTCCCCGTCGCTCCGCCACGGCCCGAGTCCTCCTTGGTGAGAAAACGTTTATCATGCAAAAATTATGCAACGGAGACTACGCCGTATACATTTGATATTGCCCAGGAGCACTGCCAGGCATCATTAAAAGGGCTGCTGGCGCTCGGGTCTCTCGTGGTAGCGGCTACTTGCAAGAGCGGGCAGAATTTAAAGCGCTCACATCCTCGCCGACACCATCCTGGCTGCCACCGGTGGCTCCGGGATTTGGGGAATTAACATCTTAGTGGGGACAGAAAGCCCCTCAGCACCGCCAGGGCTCTGACTGTGCCCGACGTGCCGAGGCTCTCCGCTGCTCGGGCTGAGCTGTGCTCATCGAAGCCGGCACCACGCGGTGCCACCCCGGTGATTTGATGTGATAAACTCCAGAGGTGACGCTAACGGCCTTAATTGCCTCTGTGTTCCCAGCTGTATCCTCCAGGAAAACGGGGTGGCAAGAGATCATTCATCCCCCATCATTTACGGCTGCGTTTCAGTGCTATTTATCGGCCTGATCGTTCCTCCTCAACAGGAACACCGAGGGTACCAGGAGGAATCCGCCCTACCCAACATCACACTGCCGGCTTCTTCCAGGCTGCTCCTCCTGTAACTCTGCTAATTAGCCCTTCCTGCACGAGACACGTGCAAGAATTACAACTACACCCTCAGAAAGCTCTGCTTCTTGGCAGCCAGGGAACAGAACAGCCTGGGGAAGACACGGGCCAAGTGTGGTGGCCCCCCCGACGCCTCCTTGCTACGGCAGCACCGAAAGCCCCGCTCCAAGCGACGCCGGGCTCATGGAGCCCCAGCATCGCTGCCTGGAGTGCAGCTGAGATTTGGTTAAATTGGGAAACATTTATGGGGTCTGTGGCTTCTCAGGTCGGTGGTAACCACGCCGGCTCTGCCAGGCACAGCTCTGACACGGAACATGAAGCACCTGAAGCATCCTCCTGCTCAGGGCGAGGTAGAACGCCTTCGCTCCATCGGCCTGCTCTTTCAGGCGTATCCGTAGATGAAAATACCCAAAAACATGGGTAAATCAGGACTTCCGAAAGAAACGCTGTTTAAAAGATCACGTCCATGGGAGCTGTTTGTGGTTCCGCTGCTCCCAGGCTCCAGGCGTTGCACTTCGAGCTCCACAGCTCAGGGCTGGCAGCCCGGAGTTTGCTGCTTTTCCTTACAAACTCCGTCCCTGCGCCCTGCTCTTTGTTCACGTGGCACAGCTCCTGCTAACAGGCAGAGGAACCAACGCTAAGCTCTCTCCCCGTGAATTTGAGGGCAGTAAGCACGAAACCGGGGTGGAATCAACACCCGCAGGTGTGCTGGGATCACTCCGGGATGCTGCGCTGCCACCGATACGTTTTGTTGACATCAGAAAAAAATACACAGAACCAACGCAGGAATTGAGTAAAACTAAGAGTGTTCCAGCACCTGCTGGGTAGAAATTAACGCCGTGCTTTACAGGAATGCAGAACAAAAGAAAAATGAGGTCTCCTGCGGGACTTGACAGCTAGCTCTGCCTGTTCTTACGATCCAGGAGAACAAACGGCACCACCGTGCGCATCTGCGAGCCCTCCCTGCCACCAAAACGCATGGAGCCACGCGAGGGGCTGTGCTTGGCCCATGAACTCCCCTTGCTCAGCCTCCATCATCGCTCGCTGCCAGGGTCCACTCAAAAACCGGGGCTTGGTGCCTCCAGCAGCTGCCGTGGAAACTATTTCAGTGCCCAAAGAGAGCCCCACGCGATGCAAAGGCAGCCCGAGGAGGTGGCAGCTGCACGGCAGGGTTTTGCTAGGCAAGAAACCCCGCTTAGTTTTTCAGATCTGTTTGACAGGCCCAAGCATGCACGCAGCCTTTGAGTCCAAACCTGACACAGGAAAGTGATCGGGGCCACAAGGGGGACCTGCAACCCCGAGATCTCCCCCCTGAGAGGGGGGACAGGCTGCCAGAGGTCCAAGCCCAGCAGAAGCAGGACGCCGTGACGCACCAACGCAGGCTGCATCCCACCTGCAGGGCCACGGGTGCCTGATGGCTTGGAAGAGGGGGAAAATTGAACGAGGAATTAAAGCAAAGTTCGCCTGCAACAGGCTGAACTCGCTGTGGGGCAGCTCTCCGAGCAGGAGGCCAGGCAGCGCCTCTGCTTTCAGCACGTGGAGCAAGGCAGTGGGGCAGTTTTGGGGAGCCTGCCCGCGCTGCCCTTCCCCAGCTGGCTCCCATCCGCACGCAGGGGATGGAAAAATCAAATTGAACCTGGAGACGGAGGGATGCGGCCAGAGCCCCCACGGGCTCCCGGCATCAGCCCCTCACAAGCCGGGATGGGATTTATGGGGTTACAGAACACGCTCCACGTCCAGCTCCGTGTGTTCCCTGCACGACTCCAAGCGGCGTGGAGATCTCCTGCTCCGTGGGTCCTGCCCCAAGTCCTCCAGGCAGGGGCTGAGCACACAGCGAGCAGCCAGCACAGCCGGGTTGTGCCAAACGGCTCCTCCTCGAGTGCCGTGCGGGTAAACAAAGGGGGAGATGAAAGGATTCAAAGGGAACTCCTCACTCCGCCGTGCAGGCTCCCCGCTGCTCTGGCTGAAACCTCCTTTGCCAGCGACTGATCCCAGAGACCTTTCCCCTCTCCGAAACTCACGCAGGGCGATTTCTCATCCGTCGAAACGGCTCCGTGACGCATCCAGATGAGCAGGAGCGCGAGCGCCGCTCGGTTCAGGCACCTGGCACGCCTACAGCCGCGGGCTGATGTCCGGGAACAAGATTTATGTGATTGCTTTGTATCCCGGGGTCAGCAGTCATTCCCGAGCCCGGTGCTGCTTTCACTCAAATCAATTAATCGAGTCGGGAGGGGGATGAGAGGGAACACGCTCGCTTGGCACTGGGAGGGGGGGGAAGAGAAGCGCTGGGAACCGCGGATCACTAAGCCAACGAATCTCCCAGACGCTGGAAAAATATTTATCGAGCAGTCTGGCATCACGGACACTACCTGCCCTCCGAATTTCTGAATCGCCCCTTACCGAGTGGGTGAGGGCTGAGAGGAGCCGTCCGGCGCAGCCCAGGGGATGGAGCTGCACGTGGGTGCGCACACGGGTTTGGAACGGGGCTGATTTCACGCCTGGGCTGCAGGCTGAAGCATTTTCCCTCCTGATTAGTTGAGGGGTTCACAAAGGGCCGGGGCTCTTCTAGGCAGCAGCAGCAGCAGGCGGGCTCCTGATTCGGTTTCAAAACTGCTGCGTTATTTACCACGGCTCTCCCTTGCTCTGCACCTCTCAACACCTCTCTCCGGCCCTCTCTTACGCAGCACACGGCTTTTGCTTTGCCTTCAGCAAAAAGAGGAACCGAAGAGGCGTTCCTCACCTGGCCAAACCCAGGCCCTCACAGAGGGCTGGGAAACACCACAGCACCACGCTGACCCCGTGAGCAGCAAAGGAGCACCCCAAAGCCGGGCCCAGCACGGCAGCAGCTCTCCCTGTCCCTCCCCAGCAGTCTCCCAGAGCCTTCTTCCCTTGCCCTGCCCGGCTGCAATAATTCCTCCCTGCCCCCCAAGGAGCATTTTCACTCCCCGTGTGCTCAGCACCAGCAACTGCCGGGCTCCACGTCCAGCAGCTGGGAAAAGGCAATTTGGTTACGACTCGTACCGAGGCTTCCGAAAGCACAGCCACAGATCCAGCATTTTAAAACCCGTTCAAGAATCACCCCGCGCTGTAATTTCCATAACTGCTGCTAATTGCTTCAAATCATGCCCGGGTCTAGCTGTCAGAGGACAGCAGGGCTCCTCAGGTAGGCACCGCTGCTACGCCAAAGCTGCTCGGAGAAAGGAAATCTACAGAGAACAAAAGCTCTCCTCCTGAGGCAGAGGACACGAATTGTCAAACCCGTGCGCCTTAAATTATTAATTAGCAGTCGGCTCAAATAAAAAGAAACTCGTAACCCTCCACCCCTCCCCGCACTCCCTGGAATTAATGCTTCACGTGTGGCAGCTGAGATCCCTCGCTGAAATAAGCTGCTCGGTGCAGCTTTGCCTCTTAACGTGCAACGGCAAAGGAAGGGGACGGGGTGAAGCTCGGCAGATTTAATCCCACAGCCGCCCCGACACCACGCCGGGGAGGGGAAGCCTCGCACCGCCGCCGCTGGGGACCCCAGGGAGGAGGGGAAAAAATAATAAGTTTGGCTCTGCAACTCCTCAGCCGCTGAAAATCTTTCTCTCCTGCTTTCTGACAGCGGAGGCGCGGCAATATTAACATCAGAACTGTCCAGCTGGACACCTGAAACGCTGCTAGAAATGTCAGCAAACCCAACAGGTTGCACCGTGTCACCAAGAGAGTGACAATAAGCTGTCAAGTGACATTAGCAGCCTGGAAGGGAGCATAGCAAAAGCAATTAACCCCTTCCCTAATTGATAACTTCGGAATCAATCGTGCTGTTTATTGACATTTTGACTGCACCGCAGCCGCACGCATCTTACCTTTCGGATTTTGCTTTTTAGACATCTCGGCGTGTTTGCGCTAACGTCCAGCTACACAAGACGGGGGGGAAAAATAGAAAAAAAAGAGGAAAATAAAAAAGAAAAAGAGTCCTTGCCCTCGAGTACCGTAGCTGGCAGTTGCAATTCACACACCGCCTTGTTGCAGCGCGGGAAGCGGCAGATATCTGGTTTGGGATGGCAAAATCCCAGCTGCGAGGGCAGTCAGGGTCTGGAGTTGTCAGAATCGCGCTGACAGGCCAGCAGAGCACCGCGGCTCCTTCCTCTGAAAAGCAGCTCCTTGTCACGACGCCTGACTGCAGCCGTTGGTGTCGGTCTTCTCGGGTTCTGAGTAGGAAAAGGAGGAAAAAAAAAAAAAAACACAACAAAGGAAGTAAGAAATTGCTGCTGAACTAGCCAAAGGCGTACCCCAAGTCTCTCAGCTTGTCAAAATCATCCTGCTGATGCTTTTTCAGAGGAAAAAAAAGTGTGTTTTGTACCCGGCGCTGCAGAAGCAACATCAAACACAAAGCACCAAGCTCCCTACAGACTCGCAGGGTTTCAACAGGCTTCACTCGGAGCTCCTGCAGCACCCCGGGACGCCGGGCAAACCTTATGGCCAGGGAGATTTGGGGGGCTCAGAGCCCAAAGAGCACCGCACAGCCACCGGGCTCACAAAGAGCTGAGAGCCGACGGGGACCGGGAGCACGGATCCTGAGCTCGATGCCACGGCAGCCTCAGATCTCTCCCGTGAACACAGGCAGAGCTCACTCGTTTTCCCCGCTGGTTTCAGCAGAAATCCACGCTGCAGGGCCGGCTCTGCGCGGCGTTACGGGCGCGGATCTGCACCTGCGAGGGTGAGCGGAGCTGGGGGAAGCAGCGAGGGCAGGCGCACGCCAAGGGCGCTGACAGGTTAAACAAAGAACACCGGGGCGCTCGGTGTAAGGGAACAATGGAGAGCTTCCCGGCCCCGGGAAGGAGGCAGCCCCTCCTCGCCAAGCCTCCCGCCTGCCTTCGTGGCGAGGGGGGAAAGGCACAGCCCGGCCGTGCCAAGCTGCGAGGCGCACACGGCCAAGGACCAAACGTGCAGCGGTCGGGAGACCTCGTACGCTGCTGGTGGGACCATCAGGGAACACGACGAGAGAGGAACACACACCTAATTTGCTCCAGGAACAATTAGAGGCTCAATTCCCACCCACCCCAGCCAGGATCAGTTTTTAGGGCTGGCCCCAGGACACGGTTTATGAGCCTGAGGAACGCAGCGACGCTCATCCGACACTGGGGTCTGCAACACCGCCCCATGGCTCACCAGCAGGGACCCGCTGAGCCTATTTTAATTTAAAAATAGGGTTTTCGTGTACCCGTAGCCTTCCTTTCTTAAACACACGGGATCTCAGAAGTTATTCCCGGCCAGCGACCCTGGCAAGCTGAGCACAGGACGGAGAGGCCGCAGATGCTCGCTGCCGGTGCACAAAAGGAAGCAGAAAAATTCTTTGCCTGCTCCAGCCCAAGGAGTTAAACAGCATCAGCTCTTTTGCTGCCTCGGGACACCAAACGGCACCTCTGACACCGCCTGAAATCCCGTGCCAGAAGACGGGGCACCCGGGGAAAGCCGGCACAGGCCGAGGCCACCGGGTGCTGCTGATGTGCACCGGGTCATGCGCCCGGCCAGGTTTAAATTTGCTGCTTGTGGCCACGGGCAGGAAGCGCTCGGCCTCCGGTTGTGAGCCTCGGGTGCGTCCTGCGCCCCACACTGAGGCCAGGAGGGGCTGGGGGGAGCTCAGGGCACCGGAGGTCTGAGCACCGCAGCTCCACGCTCTCTGTGCCCATCACTCGGGGTTTTTAAAGCACCTGAAGGCAACGACCTGCACCGCAAACCGCAACCACGCGTTGCAGCCTCCTTGGTAACTGCACTTTTTGAGTTTGTTTTTAAGGAAAGAAGGGGTGCTTTAACCCAGGAGGGAGCAGGGGAGCACACGGAGAAAACGCCGTGTTGCCAGAGGTGAACTCCCTCAAACTCAGCTCAGGAAAGGGACGCCTGCAGGCTGCTGGGGTGCCCGGCCCCGAAAAGCAAAGGAAAAGCAAAGCTTCAGTCATTCAAAGGCTGAAAGCAGCTGTAAAAAGAGTTGCCAGAGAAGAAGTTATCAGGAGATCTCCGACCGTCTGAAGTTACTGCGCCTTATCACCCAGGAAATACACTTTTACCCACTTCAAAGGGGAAAAACGAGCGGTAATTAAGTCTTGGGGGGGAAAACAAGCAGCAGCCGGCAGCTTCTGAACCAGCCTTTGGCAAGCTCCAGACTAAACCTTCCCCGCACAAAAGGGGCAAAGCAAAAGGCTGGGGAAACAAACCAGCCTCGGACAGATCTGGCGAAGATCTAAGGGCACATCCTCACTCCTCGGTGATGTAATTAAGGCTGAGGATTCATCCCAAGCCCGAGCTCCGCAGGGCTCACCTCGAGCCCGCAGCCAAGGCAACGGCAAGCTCGTGTCGGGCTGCAGGAACGGGGCAGGAGCAGCAAAGAGGCGGCAGGAAACCGACCTGCGGGGCGAAAGGAAAGCACTGACGGGGCGCAAAGGAAGCCCCCGGGTGCTGCGGCCCCTCGCCGCGGCCGGCCCCTCGCCGAGCTGACGCGGCGCAGCTCTCCCGAGCCGCCGTGGAAACGCACGCAGCGACACGTCCCACCTGCGTGGGGAAACGTCCTCCCCGATTTCCCAGCCAGCACGGCAGAGGAGAACCGATTCTAAAGCACCCCGCCCATGGCATCAGCTTTCCGGGCTGCTCCTGCTCCGTCTAGACGGGTCATTCCCGTAAACTTTCCGCACTCGGCAGCTCCCTGTCGGAAAGGAAATTAAACTAGCGGTGAGAAATGCGGCTGGGGGTTGCTGTGAGCTGCTCCACGGTGGTTTTGGTGAGAAATCCGGCGTTCTGGGGGGAGAAAGCTGCTCCTCGGGAGGGCTCTGCCCCTCTGTGCACCTCGCACCCGGCTCCGGCTGGCTGGCGCTGCGCGGAGCGTCCGGCTAATTAGCTCCCGAGCTAAGCAGTCCCTCGCCACGCTATTTTAATCCTGGTGATCGAGCTCGTTAAGAGGCTCTGGGAGCGCACACAACGCATTAAGCAGCAGCAGTGGCTCTGCTTGCAACGTGTCGTCGCTCCCAAGCAGAAATCCATCTTCAGGGAGCCTGGAGGACGGTGCCGGAGCCCCGCAAGGCGGCGGTGCGAGGGGGGAATTTGCTCAGTTTTTGGCGCAACCCCACAAAAAAAATCAACATTTCCACCAAAAATCCAGGAACGTGCTCAGCGTGGGAACCCCGAGCCTCAGCTTTGTTGGTTTCCCCCTCAGCAAATTCCTGTTCAATTTGCAAGAGGCCAACCCACAGCCGTGCCCCTCTCCCGGGCAGCAGAGGCCTCGGTCACCTCGAGCCAACTTCTCCGCGTTATCACCCCGCGCTGCACGACGTCCAGCGACACCAAACAAACCCGACACGGCCAATTCTTGGGCTTTTTCCCCCCAAATCAGGACCAGCAGCTTCCCGAAGCCGCCTCCACCACCAAGGATCGTAAAGCCGTGCGGTGCAGAGGACCGAATAAAACGGTTTCTTAATCTCACTCTGGAGGCTCGGGGGTTTTGTGGTGGTTTGGTGGTGGTTTGTTTGTTTTTTTTAGTATTTCCTGAGGCCGCTTATTTTGTGCAGGAACGAACCAAGCACCTAACTTCAGAGATAATCGGCTGCCTGTGTTGTTTAAATCCTCACACCGAGCGTCGGCAGCTCTCCCACACCCGCCTCCGTGAGCGAGCTGGGCCTCCTGGGGCAGCACAAGGAAGCAGGGCCGGGCACTTGGGGTGATAAAACAGCCCCGTGCCCGCTCCCAGGACGTCACGGCACCCCGCCCGGTGCCGACCCGCGATAAACGCGGCGTTTCCGTGCTCGGTGGCCAAAGAAAGCGTCCCCGGGGGGCTGCTGTCGGGTTTTTTGGGTGCTTTGCACAGCACCGCGGGCACGAGGCAGGAGGGAAAGGCTCCGGCCAAGCGCTGGAGGGCTGGGGGGGGGCTTTCCGTGCACAGCCCCCGAGCTCGGCACGTAGCCCACCTGCCTTTTCCCCAAGCCCCTCGGGGCTGCAGGAAAACTCGCCCCGGGTCCTTTTGAGGTGTTTTGGCTATTTAGGACCGCCCGTGCCAGCTTTCTGCTCGAGTCTCAGCGATGCCCAGCACCACCCAACATCCCGGCTCGGCTTCGCCGTTAAGAACCGTTTCACCTCTAAGAGGCTGAACGCATCCTTCAGATCAGGAGTCGCTTTTGACCCAAATCACCTAAAAACAGGAACAAATTGCAGTGTTTTGGAAGGGAAGGCAGCAGCAGCAGCAGCAGCAGCACGTGCAGGGAGACGCCGGCTCTCAAAACCCACCCCAAAGTGGCGAAAACTTCCCCCGACGTCACCCCCGGGGCCAGGCCGGTGCCGTGATCCCGGAGAGCCGTTTTTGCCCCTTTTCTTACCGAAAAGCTCGGGTCTGGCGGCCCGAGGGGAAACGTGAGGGTGTAATTAAAAACAGGCCCTGATGATGATTGGTGGGGGGGTGAGGATAAAAAACGGCACCTGCGGGATGGGGGGCAGCGGAGCTGGGCTGGGAGGACTGGGGGGAACTGGGAGGAAATGGGGACGGGAGGGCTGGGGGGGGGCAGAGGGGCACCGGGGAGGGATGAGGGAGAGTGGGGGGGGACCGGGGAGGAACGGGAGGGGGCTGGGGAGACCGGGGGGGACCGGGGAGGAACCGGGGACGGGGAACGGGAGGGATGGGGAGGGCAGAGGGGGGGCAGGGAAGGATGGGGGGAAACGGGGGAGAACCGGGGGGCACCGGGGAGCACCGGGAGGGGACCGGGGGGCACCGGAGAGGAAGCGGGGACGGGAAACGGGAAGGCCGGGGAGGGCAGAGGGGGAGTAGGGAGGGATGGGGGGGAACGGGGGAGAACCGGGGGGCACCGGGAGGGCACCGGGGAGACGGGGGGGGACCGGAAGGGGACCGGGAGGCACCGGGAGGTGGCCGAGGAGTACGGGGGGCACGGGGAGCTTCCGCCCCCGCTCCCCCCAACCGGAAGCGGAGCAGCGCTGAGGGCCGGGCCGCGGGGAGCCCCCCCCGGTGCCCCCTTTCCCCCCCCCCCCCCGGGGCCTGCACCGCTCCCGGTGCCCCCGGTGCCGCTCCCCGACACCCCCTCCCCGGCCTCCGACCCCCTCCCGGCCGCCCCGCACTCACCGGCCGCGGCCCCGGGGGCTCCGGGCGCTCCCAGCCCCGCCGCCGCCGCCCCCCCCGGGCCTGAGGCCGCCGCCGCCGCCGCGCACCGGGGCGGGGGGCGGGGGCCGCGGCCCGGCAGGAGCCCTCAGGCCGCGCCAGCCAATCGGGACGCGGGCACCGTCCCCGCAGCCAATAGCGCCTCGGGGCCGCCTCGCTGTTCCCGCCCCCTCGGGCGATGCAGCCAATGAGGAGGAGGGAGAGGCTCGGCTCAGCCCGCCTTCCTTCGGTTGTAGCCAATCGGAAGCGAGGCGGGGGACGGGCCGAGTGTGTCTGACCAATGAGAGGGGTTCTCGGCGCGCGGGGCGGGAGGGGTCCCAACAACCAATGCGGGCGCGCGGGTCCTGCCTTCTCCCGCCTCCCGCGCGCGCGAGGGGCGGGACCAACCTCTGCCGAGAGCCAATCGGATCCGGCCGTGGCGACGCCCCGCCTCCCCGCTCTCTCGAGGGGCGGGGCGGGGCGGGGCGGCCGGCGCCGAACGTGGACGGAAACTGCCGAGAGCCTCCGCCCCGCGCCGGAAACGCCCGAGCGCGCTCCGGAAAGTGCCGAGCGGCGGGGCGGCCAGGGCGGAGCTCGAGAGGCCGCGGGTTCGAGACCCGGGGCCGCCACCCAGGCCCTGCCCGGGTCGGGCCCTGGCTGGGGGCACCCAGTGGGGTGCGGAGCCCCCTGCAGCGCCTGGCGTGAGCCCTGGTGTGACGGTTTGCACAGATCCTCTTGCAATGGTTTGCACGAACCCCAGTGCAATGGTTTGCACAGACCCTGGTGCAACGTTTTGCACAGCCCCTTAGTGCAAAGGTTTGCACAGATTCTCATGCAGTGGTTTGCACAGACCCTGGTGCAATGGTTTGCACAGACCCTCATGCAGTGGTTTGCAGAAGCCCTGGTGAAGTGGTTTGCACGAACCCCAGTGCAATGTTTTGCACAGCCCCTGGTGCAATGATTTGGACGGACCCCGGTGCAATGGTTTGCACAGCCCTTGGTGGAATGGTTTGGACAGACTCTCATGCAATTGTTTGCACGGACCCTTGTTCAATGTTTACACAGACCCTGGCACAACGTTTTGCACAAGACCTGGTGGAATAGTTTGCACAGACCCTCACGCAATGGTTTGCATGGACCCTGGTGCAATGTTTTGCATGGACCCTGGTGCCACTGTTTTGCTCAGCCCCTGTTGCAATGGTTTGCAGGAACCCCAGTGCAATGGTTTGCACAGCCCCCAGTGCAATGTTTTGCACAGATCCTGGTGCAAATGTTTGCACAAGCCCCCATCCATCCATCCCTTTGCCGACGGCTGATGGACGCCCCCTGTGCTGGTTTGCAGGGTGCCGGCCCCAGCACCGCATCGCGCCGAGCAGAGACACAACGGCAGCAGCCCGAAGCCATCCTCATGTTCCAGAATCCCTTTGGTCTCCATGGGCTGGGGTCTGCCAGCCCCATCACCCCCCCGCGGCCCTCCTGGGCCCCGCCAGCACCTCGTAGGCCTCCTGCAGCTCGATGAAACGCCTCTCGGCCTCCTCGGCCCGGTGCCGGTTGTGGTCGGGGTGCCAGAGCTTCACCAGCTCCCGGTAGCTCCTGTGCACGTCCTCGGGGGCGGCGCCGGGTGGGATGCCCAGGACCTGGGGGCGAGATGGATGCTGGGGGGGGGGCAACAGCAATAGGGGCCACGCATGCCTCTGAGCCAACCCCTTCAGCCCCCACCACCCTGATACCGGCTTCTTGCACCCCGTGCCACCCCCATCCAGACCCCGTGCCCCCCTATTTAATTTCTTCACCCCCCCACACCCCCAGCACCGTGTCCTGCACCTTGTAGGCTCGCTGCCTCCTCTCGCTCCAGCCGCTGGGCTCAGGGCTGACAAAACCCAGCAGCTCGGCCAGGATGCGGCCGGCACGCAGGGGCAGGAGCAGGAGCCGCTCGGCCACGGCGCGGGGCAGCGCCGGGAGGGCCCCGAGCCAACGCAACGGGGGGCCCAGCACCCCGATGGCACCGCTGAGGACGCCGTAGGCGAGCGGGGCGGCGAAGGCCAAGTAGGCCAGCCCCAGGTGGTAAAGCCGGGCCGGCAACCGCGGCCGGGGCGCCCCGGGGCGTTTATAGCGCCGGCGGCGCTGGGCGGCGATGCTGGCGGCCAAACTGGAGGGCAGCACCGCCAGCACCCGGCCCTGGAAGAGGAGGGAGGCGAGGAAGGCCGCGGTGAAGATGCTGGGCGCTTCGGAGGCCTGGTCGCCCACCGAGGACACCAGCAGCACCCCCAGCCCCACGGCCAGCGGCTGCGCCAGCAACTGCGGCACCCAGGGCAGCGCCAGCGCCGCCGCCAGCCCGAAATACGTCCCCACCGCCACCTGCCCCGCCAGCCGCAGGGCGCTCAGCGCCGGCACGCTCCCCACGCGCTGCCCCGGGGGCCCGGCCCCGTTGGCGGCGGCCACCCAGCCGGGGAGGTGCCACAAGTCCCCGAGCCAGCCGGCGCCGAAGCCGCCCAGGGTCAGCATCCAGAGCAGCGCGTGGCTGTCGCGGCCCAGGTAGAGGTGGTGCAGCCCCAGCGGCCCCCCCAGCGCCCACAGCCCGTAGGCCACCAGCAGCCGCTTGCCCATCCCCAGGGGGCTCACGGCACCGCCATCCGGTGACCTGCGGGAGGAGGGAGAGGGAGGTTGGGGGTATTAAGGGATGCCGGGACCCCCACCCGTGGGCCCCCGCCCAGTGCCAGGCCCGTCTGCGTCCCCTGTGCCCAGTCAGGGCTTGTGGGTGCCCACCCAGGAGCTGTGTACCTGCTCTGGACCCCCTGTGCCCACCCAAAGATCCCCAGGACCCACTCAGGACCCCTTTGTGCCCACCCAGAGATCCCCAGGACGTCCCAGGACCCCCTCTATGTATCCAGGACCCCCTGTGCCCACCCAGGACCCCCTGTACCCACCCAGGAATCCCCAGGACCCACTCAGGCCCCCCCTTACCCATCCAGGATCCCCTGTGCCCATCCAGGACAATCTGTGCCCACCCAGAGATCCCCAGAACCCACTCAGGACCCTTTTGTGCCCACCCAGGACCCCCTGTACCCACCCAGGGATCCTCAGGTCCCACTCAGGACCCTCTATACCCACCCAGGACCCCCTGTATCCACCCAAGGATCCCCAGAACCCACCCAGGCCCCCTGTGCCCCCCCCAGCTCCCCCACACCCACCCGGGGTCCCGCACACCCACCCCGCAGCACCCACCCGGGGTCCCCCGAGCCCACCAGCCCCCTGCACACCCACCCCCAGTTCCATGTGCCCCCCCCCCCCAGCCCTCCAGACCCACCTCTGCCCGCGGTCCCACAGAGCTCACGGGCGGCTCCGCTCCCCCCCCTGGTACGGACTTTGCCCCCCCACGGTGCTGGGCAAAGGGCAGAGCCGCGGCGGTGCTGCCGCAGGGATGGGGGGCATGGGGTGGGGACCCCCCCTCAATCCCCGTCCCACAGTGCTCCCCCAGTCCCACAGTGCCCCCACAACCCCATGGTGCCCCCACAACCCCATGGTGCCCCCCAGACTCACGGAGTCCCCCCCAGTCCCATGGTGCTCCCCCAGCCCCACAGTGCCCCCCCCCAGCCCCATGGTGCCCCCCAATCCCATGGTGCCCCCCCAGCCCCACAATGCCCCCTCCAGCCCCTCACCCCCTGAATTCATCCGTGCTCATTCCTGGGGCTGTGCCCCCCCCCAGCAGCTCCCAGCCCCCCTTTGCAGACCCCCCCCCCACCAATCCCCTTCCCCAGTCCCATGGTGCCCCCTCCAGCCCCTCACCCCCTGAATTCATCGATGCTCATTTCTTGGGGCTGTGACCCCCCCCCCCAGCATCTTCCAACCTGCCTTTGCAGCCCCCCCCAGCATTTCCCCCCCCCCTTTTTCCTCCACCGCCGTGTTTGCTCGGCTCAGCCGCTGCGGCCTCCAATTTGGGCTCATTCATTATTAACGGCCCCCGCCGCCGCGCTGTTGACTCAGTCGCTCCCTGAGCGAGGACTCGGGCTGGGGGGGGCCAGGAGCGGTGACCCCTTCCTCGCTTTTTCTTCCCCCCACCCCCAGTGCACCCCCCCCGTGCTTCAATTCAGCGTGTTTCAGGGATGGGGGGGGGGATGCTGGGCTCCTGGCTCCCAGGGGAGCCCCAGGATGCGGGGAGGGGGCTGAGATGCTGCCCCCCCCACCCTTCAGCCCCCCCTTAACCCCCCCAGCTGCCCATCAGGTCTGACAGCGGCCCCCCCCCCGCTGCCCACCCCGCCTGGCTGCCTCCCTGACAGCGGCTCCCAGCGGGGCCGGCCCCACGCTTGGCTGCTCTGCGCCCTTGTTGGGGTGTGGGGGGGGCGATTTTTGGGGGGGTGATGCACTGGGGGGGGGGCTGCAGGACCAGGCGTGACACCCCCTTTTCCTGGCTGCCCCCTCCCCCGGTAACTGTGCCCCCCCCCCCACAACCTCCCCCTTCCCACTGTGCTGTGGCATGGGATCGATGCTAGCGGGGAGGGGGGGCGCGGGGGGGGCTCGCCTGCTGGATTGATTTCTTTAAGTATCTGGATTTAAAAATGTCAAATTTGGCTCTCGTGTGCGTGGAGCTGGGCGGTCGATGGGGTTGGGGGGGTTGGGGGCGTTTAGGGGGGGCCCCCCTTTCCACCCCTGGCATTGGTGTCGTCACCAACCCCCCCCCAGCACAGGGAGCTGGGGCCCCTCTGAGGCTGGGGGCTCCGGGGGTGTCCCAGCAGCAGGATGCGGGGTGCCCCCCCCCACCACCACCACGACGCCCGTTTTTGGGTGTGATTGGAGCCATTGATCAGCCCGGGCCACCGGCGTTTAAGGCATCGATTTTCGGAGCCTTCCCGCTAATTGAAACATTTGTCATTGCCTCGTTCGGGGGGCGTCCAACTGGGGGGGGGGGGGGTTGGGGGGGGCTACCCCCTGTGGGCTGGGTCCTGAGTGGGACCGGAGGCTCCCGGCCACCCACTCGGCTCCCCACGCGTGTCCCCTTGCACACGCGTGTCCCGACACCCGCTCACGTCCCCACGCACACACAGGTCCCCGAATCCAGCAGCGCGCCCCCCACACATCCCCTCCGCCCCCAAAAACCGCTCATCCCGCACCTGGGGGGGGGGGGCACGCGCGTGTGTTCGTGCACGCGCCCCGCACGCAGCCGCAGGGCTGGTGGAAGGCATCGGATGGCGGTGCCGAATGTCACGCTGCCTTGTCAGTTTGCTGGTAATTAATGCAAACTCCGGGGCCGGAGTCCCTCCGGACTCGTACATCACTGCCAGCGCCGGGCTGCAGAGCAGCCCCTTTACCCAAGTGCTGTTATTAGGGGAATTTTATATGTATTAGCTGTTGATGCACATTAATACATTAAAAATGTCAGTGGTGGAGGCCAGCTAATTGTCTGATTTAAATGTCTATTTGTCAGCGCCCGGCTCAGGTAGGCATGAGGCGAATCTGCAATGAGCCCCCCCCGGCCCCTCCGGCACGGGGCGCGACACCGGGGATGGGGGCGAGCCCCCAACCCGCGACCACCGCGAGGGCGCCGGGGACCCCACGGCGAGCGGGGAGGGGGAGCGTGGGGTGAGGGGGGGGTGGCGAGAGGGACCCCGCGGCCCGGCCGCCCGCCTCGCCGGCTGCCTAATTGCCGCCCGGCCGGGATGGATTTCTCCGCCCGACGTCCCCAGAATCCTTAATAAATGCCGCTTGTCCAGAGAATTAATCCGGGGCGGCCCGCAGCCATCCATCTCCGCACGCGCTGCCATGCCGTGATGGACGGCCCCGGCGATGACTCAGCCCGGGGGGGGGCCGTGGGGGGGGCTGTGAATTCCCCCCCCCCTCCCTGTGCTGGGAGCCCCCGGGCTCCCCAGGGACATCCCCTCGCTTCGTCCCCTTGCTTTGGTGATGGCTGCTGCCCCCCCCCCCCCCCTCGCTGGGACGCCCCCGGCACCAGCCCCATGGAGCACGGGGTGCGGATGAGCCCAGGTGGCTGCCTTGGGGTGGGGGGGGTGCATGACCCCCACCCTGTCCCCCTGGTGTCACCCACCCCCTGTCCCTAAATCCCCCTGTCTTGAGCCCTACACAGCCACCAGCCCCGCGCTGCTCCGGGGCCATGCCCAATTAATAACATCCCTGCCGCCTCATCGGCAATTAGCAGCAGATGCTAATGAGCCCGGGGGCGGGGGGGGGGGGGGAGCAGGAGGGGGATGCCGGTGTGTAGGATGTGCTGGGGCACGGGGAGCACGCTGGGGACACCGGGGACAGGGTGCACAATGGGGACAGGGCACACATCAGGGATGGGTGCGCACAGGGGAAAAGGGGCAGGGGGGGCCCTGGCCAGGCCTGGAGCACACCGGGGTGGGGGGGACACGGTGCCAGGCCCCCCGTGCGGGCAGCGGGTGACACTTTCCCCACTGGCACCACACAACGAGGTGACCTCGGCCGCTCCTGCTGCCCCGGGGACCTGTTGAGCCGCGGTGCCACCGGGCATCCCCCCCACAGCCCCCCCCAGCCACAGCCCCCCTCCCGCTGCTGGTTTATTGTCGCCGTTCAAGGACAATTTTCATCCAATTTAGGCCCGGCCCGGCGGCCCGGCTTTATTGCAAACATGCCCTGGATGGAGCGCGCGGCGCCCGGGCGCCTCCAGCCAATCTATATTCATTTGCACAAGGCTCCCTCCCGGCCCGCGCGGTGGGCGCTGACACGCCAATTTGTCTGCTGGTCCCAGCGCGGCGCCGTAATTGGGAGGGAAGCGCCTCGGCGAAGGCACGGGGAGAGGAACGGGGACGTCCCCCGGCCACCACGAGCTGGGTTCTGGGACCGGCAGTGTGCACCGCGGGCCACGGACCATGCACGACGACCGTGCACCGTGCACAAAGACCATGCTCCGTGCGTCCTGCACCATGGCCCATGCATGGCCGTGCACCATGCACCATGCACCATGCACCATGACCGTGCACCGTATGCCATGCGTCATGCACCATGGACCATGCACAATGACCGTGCACCATGCCCGTGACCGTGCACCACGCACCACGCCCGTGCACCACACAAAATGTCCATGCCCCATGCACCTCGCACAGCTCGCGGCGCACCACGGCCCATGCACCGTGCGCTGGGCACGCACCGTCCGGCCCTGGGGCTTGGGGACCAGGCACAGGGGCTGGACGTGACCCCGCAGGGCCGCACATCGCTGCACGAGCCCACGGGTGCTCAGGAGCCGTGGAGGAAGATGGTGACTGCGTGCTTGCGCCCACTAGACGATTGCACCAAGGCCCCCCCCTTGTCAGCACTGCTGGCCCTGCTCGCGGCCCCGGGGCTGCGGCTTCATGCATTTATTCATGCTCTGCTCCCCGGCACCGCCGCTCCGCCGGCCGCTGCCAGCCCCGGCTCTCATCCGGGGGCTCGGCTCCCCGCGGTGTCCCCGCTGTGCTCCCAGCTCTTGTCCCCGGAGCTGCTGGCTCTGTGGTCCAGGACGTGTCCATCACCATCCCCGTCATCCCCCAATGGCCCCCGGCAGCGTTGTCCCTGATCCGGCCTGGGGGCAGCGAGAGCAGCAGGGGGCATTTGTGGGGCGGGGGCTCACGGCCACTATGTCCCCGTGCACCCTGAGGGACTCGGGATGTCCCCACCACAGCCACTGGCACCTGCAGGACCCGGTGTGGGGCTCAGCACCACTGTGGGGCTGGATGGGGCCGAGCTCCCCCAAACCCAGCCGCCTCCTTTGGCCGCTGGGAGCTGAGGGCAGGATCCGGCCCTGAGCCCCCCGTTCCCCCCCCCTCGGCTCCTTGCTGCCGCTCTCTCCGGGGCTGACCTTTCTCTCCGCCGTCGCCTCTATTTTTACCATCCGTGTTTGCTCTCCCCTCCCGCCCCTTTCTTGCTGTCGTTGCCAGCTGGTGCTGGGGGCCGCAGCTGCCCCCCTTGGGGTGCAGCACCAGGTGCCAGCTTCCCCCCCCCCCAAACCCAGGCAGGGCCAGGAGCATCCAGGGCCCCCAGTGTCCCCCCGTGTCCCCAGGGCGAGGACCTTTTGGCCAGGCACCCAGTCCCCGCGAGCCCCCGGCGCTTGCTAATTAGCGCTTGGGCTTCCCCTCGCAGCCTCGCTAATTAATTCACTGTTGCTGCTCATTAAGATCAGCCGGCGGAGGGGGGTGGTGGTGGCGGTGGCGGAGGCGGTGGGACTCCGGCGTCCCCATCCCCGGGGAGCAGCTCGGGCAGCATCGATCGCGCCCGGACCCCGTCCCCGCCGGGGGAGCTGCTCCCGCCGCTGTAATTTGTTGCACAAACATCGCCGGGCGGTTCAGGATTGCATTGATCCCCCGCATAAAGGGCCCATAAATCCATCCGAGATCCCGGCTGATGGATCGGCGCCCTTTGGAGGGAGCTGGCCAGGCCTGCAAATTTCAAAACTGCACGGATAAATTACGCGCGGGCGCTACGGCGGGAGCATCTCCCACCGCCCGCACGCCAGCATGCAACGTGCACGCGCACACGCGTGTGTGCACAGGCACGGTGCCTGCTCACACGCATGCACACGCATGCACACGCACAGTGCATGCACTCACACCCATGCACACACAGCTCGCATCCCTGCACACGCACATGGATGCGGAGGGAAGGGCGCTGCCCCTGCAAGGACACGCGTGGCCCCTGCACACCGAAGGGGAACGGAGCCCCCCCCGGCACGGGGGTGCGGGGCTGCCCCCCCTGCACCTCGCTCCTCTCTCTAATTGCAGCTCAGAGGCAGCGCGGGGAGCAGCCCCGGCTCCCCGAGCGCGGAGGGCGAGACTTCGCTTTGCATAAAGGAGCAAATTCAGGCAGGGCTTGAAAAGAGCAGCCATAAATCAGCTCCCCCCGTGCCCCCGCAGCGGAGGCAGCCGGGGGCTGCAGGACGCATCCTGACCCCTGCACTGTGCCTGCAGCGGGGGGACCCAGGAGCCCCCAGTGTGTGGGGGCTCTGCCCGAGTCCCTGCGGTTGGGGATCAGCTGCGTGTGCCCCCCCTGCCACCCCAAAAGCACCCTGAAAATGGGCCAGTGGCCACCTGCCCACAGGGACCCCAACGGACTGTGTGGGGCTGTGAGATCCCCCCTCCAAGCCCCCCTGCAGCGTGCACACAGCCGTGCCCCTGAGCCCACGCACGCTCACACCCCTGCACCCGTCTCACGCACACCAAGGAATGCACACGCACAGCAGGGCCCTGGCAAATGTGTGCCTGCGTCCTGCACACGCACACCTTGCACGCGCACCAGTGCAGAGCCAGCCCTGAGCATGCACACGCATGCTGCTTGCACACACACAGCTCTCTGCACACAAATGCTGCTTGCACACACGCTGCGTGCACACATGCTGCTTGCACACACACAGCCCTGTGAATGCACACACTGCTTGCACACACACGCTGCTTGCACACACAGCTCTGTGCAAACACACACACAGCTCTGTGCATACACACGCTGCTTGCACACACGCAGCCCCACACATGCACACGCTGCTTGCACACACAGCTCTCTGCAAACACACACACAGCTCCGTGCACACACATGCTGCTTGCACACACACAGCCCCACGCACACACGCGCTGAGCCCTTTACACACACGCGTGCCCCCCCCATGCAGCCCCCCAACCCTGCCCCAGCACCTCCCCTGCGCCCAGCGCACCCCGGCCACGCACACGCGTGCACACCTGCACCAGCAGCTCCCCGCACGCTCACTCTCACCCCCTCCTGCGCCCCCCGGGCACCCTCCCCCCTGCACACTCGACACCCCCTCCTCTCGCTCTGGTCCCCCCCCCCCCGCCCCCGCCCCCGCCGTGCCCGGTGCCGTCGAGCGGGGCGGGCGGAGCGGGGCTGCGGGCGCGGCGCGGCGCGGGCGGCGGTCCCGGCACGTGGCTCCCGGCGCCGCGGGCGGCAGGTACCGGAGGGCACCGGCGGGATGCGGGGGGGGACGGGGACCACCGGGAACCGGGAGGGGGGACACCGGGAGGCGCGGCCCCGGGCCCGGTTGGGGCCGCCCCGACAGCCCCGGCCCCGGCGGAACCGCCCCGGGAGGCGCTGCCCGGCCCCGCCGCCGCCGGTGCGCACCGGGGAGAGCGGGGCAGCGGGGGGCGCTCCCGGGGGGGGCGCTCCCGGGGGAGGGGGTCCCGCTCCCGGGCAACTTGGCGAGAAGTTGCCCCGCGCGGCGCGGCGGCGGCGGCTCCATCCCGGCTCCGGTTACATCACCAGCTCCAGCACCGGCTCCGGTCCTGGTTGCATCATCGGCTCCGGTCCCGGCTCCGACACCGGCTCCGGTCCTGGTTGCAGCAGGAGCTCCGCTCCCGGCTCCAGCCCCGGCTCCGCTCCCGGCTCCAGCCCCGTCCCGGCTCCCGGCTCCGCTCCCGGCTCCGTCGGTGGCTCCGCTCCCGGTTCCATCCTCGGCTCCGCTCTCGTCCCCTTCACCGGCTGAAGTCCCGGCTCCACCCGCAGCTCTGCTCCCGGCTCCGGTCCCGGCTCCGGTGCCAGCCCCGGCTCCATCACCAGCGCCGGTCCCTGCCCCAGCCGCGTCCCCGCTCCTGATCCTATCCTCGGTCCCAGTCCTGCGCCCGTCCCCATTCCCATTCCTGTCCCCATTCCCATTCCTGTCCCCAGCCCTGTTCCCATTCCCAGCCCCGTTCCTGTCCCCAGCCCTGCTGCCATCCCCATCCCCATTCCCGCTGCTCTCCCCATCCCCATCCCTATCCCCGTCCCCATCCCCGTCCCCATCCCCGTCCCTCCCCATCCCCTCTCCCAGCCCGGTCCCCGCCAGGGCGTGAGGCTCAGCGGGCGGCGGGGCGCCGTCCGCCCCCCCGGCACCACCATCGCTCCCAAGGGCGACGAGGACCTTCTGGCGCTGGCTGCCTCCCGGCTGAGCCGCAGGAAGCGGGTGGCCGGGGCGGCCGTCGGCGTGGCCATGGTGCTGGTGCTGCTGGTGGCCATCCCGCTGCTGGTGCACAGCTCCAAGGCGGCCGCGCACTACGAGATGCTGGGCAGCTGCCGCATGGTCTGCGACCCCTACCCCGGCCCCGAGCTGCCCCCTGCCTCCCCGCCACCCTTCCTGCCGGGGGCCAAGGGTGAGCCAGGGCGCAAGGGCCGTGCCGGAGTACGGGGCCCCCCTGGGCCACCGGGGCCGCGGGGACCGCCGGGGGAACCGGGCCGGCCAGGGCCACCGGGACCGCCGGGTCCGGGTCCCGGGGGGTACATCCCCTCCTTCTACAGCCCCAAGATTGCCTTCTACGCCGGGCTGCGGAAGCCCCACGAGGGCTACGAGGTGCTGCGCTTCGACGACGTGGTGACCAACGTGGGCAACTACTACGAGCCGTCGAGCGGGAAGTTCACCTGCCCCCTGCCCGGCATCTACTTCTTCACCTACCACGTCCTCATGCGCGGCGGCGATGGCACCAGCATGTGGGCCGACCTCATGAAGAACGGGCAGGTAGGGGCTGGGACCCCCAGGCAGCTCCCCCCGGTGCCCCGCTCGCCCCCGGCCGGCCCCTCGCCCTGTTCCAGCCCGGCTCCTCCAGCCCCGTTGCTCCGTCCCTTCCCCTGCCCGGCCCCGTTCCCGCTGCCGGCTGCCCCCATCCCCGCTCTCCCTGCTCGCTCTCTTCGCTTCTCCATCCCGGTTCCCCTCTCTCGTTTTTCTCATCTTGTTTCCTCCCATCCCAGTTCTCCCTTTCTGGTTTCCCCTCACCCTGCTTCCTCCACCCCATTCCCCCCTCCGGACTCCCCCCCCCCCCAGCTCCCCCCACCCCAGTTCCCCCGTTCCATTTCCCCCATCCACGCCCTCCACCCCCATTCCCCACGCCGATTCCCGATTCCCGTCCCCGTTCCCTCTTCCCCATTCCCCCACACCCATCTCCACCCATCCCATTCCCCCGATCCCATTCCTCTCCCCCCCCATCCCTTTTCCCTGGACCAGTGGAGCCACCCTGGGGTGCAGCACAGCACCCGCAGCCCCAGACCTGTGCCCCCCCCCCCATTCCCAGTACTCCCACCATGGGGAAGGGGATTTGTGCTCCCTCGGGACTGGGGGGCTCAGAGCCAGCAGGGAGCGGGGTCTGCCTGTAGCCAGGGGGACCGGCTGTGCCCCCCCAGCCAGGACGGATGCCCCTGGTTGCCTGGCCAGCGCTGGGGGGGCACCGGTTGTGCCCCCGGCTTGGTCCCTTTGTTCACAGCCCGGCCGGCAGCTCCCTTCCCCGCCTCGCCCCGGACGTTTTCCATTTATTATGGGATAAACGAGCATCGATCTGCTGCGGTTGATGCCAGCTGCGCCGCCCCGCTGGGAGCTGCCCCTCTCTCCCTGGGTGCCCCCAAAACCCTCTCCCCCCCCCCCCCCCCCTAGGAAGAGGAACACGGGGCAGGGGACAGCCACCGGCTCCTGGGGGCATTGGGGCTCTCTGGCCCCTTTTGGGACCAGGCAGGGTGGGAGACCCAGCCCCAACTGCGGGGCCGTCCCATCCTGGGGGACCCTGGGTTGCGAGGAGGGGGGGCAAATTGTCCCTGCCAGCTGCTGGGGGGTCTGGGGGGGCGATGCTGGGGTCCCTCACCCAGTTCTGCCGCAGATGGGCGGCACGACCTTGAGTGGCACTGGACTGGGGAGGGGGGGCTCAAGCGGGCTGGGGGTGGCACGGAGCAGCTCAGCACCCTGCTCCCGATCCCCTGCTTATACCGGGGGTGCGGGGGGGGGGGTGGGTGCTGCACCCCCAGGTGCGGGCCAGCGCCATCGCGCAGGACGCGGACCAGAACTACGACTACGCCAGCAACAGCGTCATCCTGCACCTGGACGTGGGCGACGAGGTCTGCGTCAAGCTGGACGGCGGCAAGGTGCACGGCGGCAACACCAACAAGTACAGCACCTTCTCGGGCTTCATCATCTACCCCGACTGAGCCCCCCCCCCCCCCGGGGATGGGGTGCCGGGGGGGGTTGGGGGGCACCTCCTGCTGCACGGCCCCCACCGGCCTATCCGCCTCCCGAAACGTCCCCAGGGTGATGGGTCACCCACGAGGATCCCCCCCATGCGCACACGCCCCCCCCCCCCCACGCTTGGTGCCCCTCGCGCACACCATGTGCACAAACACCTCGCAGCCCCCCCTGCGCCCCCCACCCCGCGCACACCCGCGTGCACGCTCGCACAGCGGCTCCCTGCACACCCGCGTGCACGCAGCAGCCCCCCCACGTGTAAATGCCCCTTGAGCACACCCCCAAACCCTGTGATTCCCCCCCCCCCACTGTGTTCCACGCACCCCCGCATGCCAGCACCCCCAAGGACACTGGGGGGGGGCTGGTGCTCTCCCGTCTGCCCCCCTGGAGCCCCCCATCCCCAAACCCTGCAGCTGATCACTGGGCTCATGTTCCCCCAATAAACCACGCTGGGTTTGGAGACGTGGCTGCTGCCTCCTGGGGACAACGTGGGGGGGACACTGGGGACCGGGGGGGGGGCAGTGACCCCCCTGCTCGGTGCTGGCCCCATCTGCCCGTCACCACCGTGCTGGTAACAGACTTGGGGCTGCTGGTGAGGATGATAATGGGCACCTTTTGGCCATGCTGGATGGGAAGGGCCCCCCCGGGGATGCGAAGGGCCCCCCCCTTCACCATGCACACTTTTTGGGGGGGAGCACGCTCGGACCACTGCGTGCCCTGGCAGCATTTGGGAATTCCTGGGGTGGCAGGAGGATGCCCCAAAATGCCCCCCACACACACCACAACCCTGGACCTCCCCAGCGTGGGCATTGCCTGGCCATCGGGGGGGGGGGGGGAGAGGGGGCGGGAGGGGCAGCACCCATGGGTGCAGCGGCAGGGCAGGGGTCCCCAACACCCCAGCACCCACAGAGACCCCACAGCAACGTGCAGCACAAAATAGTTTATTAGCAGCGTGGGGGTGCCCATGGGGGCAGCCCCCAGCCCCGGGGGGGGTGGACGTGGTCACAGCTGCCCCAGGTGCTTGCAGGGGGCCTGGGGGAGGTGGGGAGGGACAGGGGGGGGGACAGGAGGACCAGGACCCCAAAGGTTCCTGAGCACCTCTATGACGCCGGGAAGGTCCTGCAAGTCCTGCCACAGCAGCTGCAGCAGCAGGGGCACATGCTGCGGGGGGAGAGCCTGAGTGAACAGCTCTGCGTGGGACACCCCCAGCATGGGGGGGCACCCCAGGGTGCCCCCCACCACCCTGCCCCACGCAGTCCCCTCCGGCCTGAACCCCGGGGTCCCCTCCACCTCCCCAGGCAATGTTCCCCTGCCCCTCTCCCCAGACCCCTCTGACCCCAGGTCTCCCTCCCCTCACCCAGGGTCCGTCCATCTCCCCCCCCCCCCCCCAGGAGCACCCCACCTGAGCCTTGGGCAGAGCCAGCGCTGCATTCGCCCCCCCCCCCCCCCGGCTTGTCACCCCCCTGGTGTGACAAGTGTGCAGAAGAAGCCCTCTTTGGACGCCCCAAGGCGAGACAGCAGGGATGGGATTTTTTTTTTTGGGGGGGGGCAGCACTGGCACCTGTCCCTTAATCCCCCCCATACAAACCAACGTTGGGGGATGCTCTGGGGGGCTCAGTGCCTGCAGGTGGGGGGTATGAGGGGGGTCCTGAGCACCGACACGGCCCCCCCAGGCAGCGGGGGTTGGAGGGGGGGGTAGGGGGCGTACCTGGGGTGCTGCTTTCATTCTGGGGGGGGGCTGGCAGCGTGGATGTGCTCTCCTGGGTAAGGAGCGGACCTGGCCGTGCAGCTTGGGCGCCCCCCCGCGGTTTGTGGGGGTCCCTGCGCCCCCCCCCCCCGCGCAGCTCCTGCGGTGCCCCCGGCCCAGGAGGGGACCGCGGCACCGTCAGGGTCTGTCCCCCCTCGTGCCCCCCCCCATGACCCCGCTTCGCTGCTCACTGGGCAGGACAGGGGCCAGCACGGCTCGGGGGGGGGGGGGGGGGGGTCACAGTTATGGCGTGGGGGGGGCAGCACCCAAACACCTGGGTCCTGCGGGGGGGGGGGCACCCCCCTGCCTTCACCGCTCCGTGTGTTTGTTGAGGATGCGGGGGGGGCTTAGGGGAGGGCTGAGGACCCCCCCCCCCCCAAAAAAAAATATGTCCCGGGATGGGTGAGGTTGGGGGGGCGCCGAAAAAAATAATGCCCCGGGATGGGTGCGGTTGGGGGGGCGCTGGCCGGGCCGTGCTCGTCCTCCCCCCGCAGCCCCAGGCGGGGACCCGGTGGTATTTGGGGCTGGGGGTCCCAGCGGTGCCGCCCCCAGCCCCATCCCGGGGCTGGAACCGAGCAGCCTCGGCACAGCCCCAAGGCCGGAGCGGGTCCGGGGGGAACGGGGCATCCCGGGGGGGTCCAGGACCCGGCTCTTCTCGCCGCCGGGGGGGGCCGCGTAACGCCAGGGGGGAAGGGGTCCCCGGTCCCGGTCCCGGTCCCGACCCCCGGTCCCGCCACCGACAGCGCCGCCTCCGGGCTCCAGCCTTTATTTGCCGCTCAAGCGCGAACGGGGACGACGGGGGGGGTGCAGCACCCGGCCCCCCCCCAGGGCCTCCCCGTCCCCTGCCCACCCCCGGGGGGGCAGCACCGGGGCGGGGTGTTGGGGGGGGCGCGCTCGGTACAACGGAAAATCCGCCCGCGGTGGCAACGGCACGGGGAGAACCAAAGGGCGATAACCAGCGATAAATACGGGGGGGGGCACGGGGGGGCGGCCCCACTCCCCGGCCCGCACCGGGGAGTCCCAGGGGTCCGCTCTGGCCTCCGTCGGCGGGGGCAGCACCGGGGGGGGGCACCGGGAGCCCCCCCTCACTTGGGCTCCGCTCGCTCCGTGTGCGACTCCGTCACCACCTGCTGTGGGGGGAGAATTTGGGGGTCAGCCCCACATCTGGGGGGTCAGCCCCGCACCGGGGGGGGTCAACCCCGCACCGGGGGGGGGTGCAGCCCCCCCGCTGCTTACCTGCCCGTCCCTCGTCTCGATGGTTTTGATGAGCAGCATCCTCCGCACGGGGCTCGGCACCGGCTCCAGCTCAAGCACTGGGGCATGGAGAAGCCGTCAGCCCCCCAGCGGGACCTCGGGGTGCAGGTTGGGGGGGGGGGCACAGCCCCAAAGGACCCTCTGGGGATCCCCGTTCCCCCAAATCTGGGCTCCCCCCTCAGCCCGGCCAGCCCTCACCTGAGCTTCTGGTGCTGAAGGAGGCAGCGGGGTGCAGGGGGAAGGTGGCCCTGGGGAGGGAGAGGGCGGTGAGGGGGGTGCGGGGGGGGTCGCGGTGACCCTGTCCCGTGCCGAGCCCTCGGCTGCGGGAGGAGCTCGGGGCTGGCGGCGGCAGCAGGGCTGGGGCAGCTCCCCTGCCTGGAGAAATTCTCAGGGAACTTCTCCCAGCGTGGCAGCGATGCGCGGAGCAGTTAAATTCCATCACAAGGGGGTGACCGGGGTGGGGGGCGACCCTGTTCTATGGCCGGGGTCTGCACGGCTGCACCCCGTAGGGCTCCCGGTGCCGACAGGGACACGAGGCCACGGGTGCTGCTCCCTCCCTCGTGTCCCAGCCCGAGTGCTGCCCTCCCCAGCGGGACCACCGCGGCCCCTCACCGGCTCTCCTCGCCCTCCAGCAGCTTGCGGTACGTGGCGATCTCGATGTCCAGGGCCATCTTGATGTTGAGCAGGTCCTGGTACTCGCGCAGGTGCCGCGCCATCTCCTCCTTCATGTGCTGGATCTCCTGCTCCAGCCGCCCCACCACGTCCTGGTAGCTCCCGATCTCCACCCCGAACTCGTCCTCCATCTCCCGCATCTGCCGCTGCAGCGCCTCGTTCTGCGGGGAGGGGGGGGAGAAGGGGTGGCAGGGGGCTGCGGCTGGTCCCTGCGTGTCCCCCCCCCGTGTCCCCAGGTGCTCACCATGCCCTTCAGCCCATCCACCTCGCAGGTGAGGCTCTGGATCTGCCGCCGGGACTCGTTCATCTCCTGCCTCGCCAGCCGCAGCGCCTCGTGGTTGCGGTTGGCCGCGTCTGAGAGATCGGCGAACTGCGAGGACCATGGCGGGGGTGTCGGGGCTGCGGGGGGGGATCCCGCCCCCTCCCCGTGTCCCCCCCCATGTCCCCGGGTACCTTCGACTTGTACCACTCCTCGGCTTCCTGCAGGTTCTTCACGGCGATGCTCTCGTACTGGGTGCGGATGTCGCGCAGCGCGGCCGTCAGGTCCGGCTGGCGGAGCTCCACCTGCACCTCCGCCTGCTGGCTCTGCGCGCTCACCTCCAGGTCCCGCAGCTCCTGGGGTGCCACGGCACGTGGGAGGTCATGCCGGCATCCCCCCATCCCACCCCCCTCGCCGCCCCATAGCCCTGGCCCCCCACCTCCTCGTGCAGCTTCTTCAGGAAGCCGATCTCATCCATCAGCAGCTCAATTTTGCGCTCCAGCTCCAGGCGGGACAGCGTGGCGTCATCCACGTCCTGCAAGGAGAGTCCAGGCTAAGCCGAGGGGAATACAAAAGGAACGGGACCCCAGGACCCCCACCATGTCCCCCCCGCCCTTGGTCTGTGCAGCGCGGGGAGCACCCGGTGCATCGCCAAGACTTTGCACAGAGGCACAGGAATGTGTGGGGTGCGTGGGGGCCGGGGACCCCCACCCGCTCACCTTGCGGAACAGCACGAGGCTCTTCTCCGCATCCTCCCGCTTCTGCATCTCATCTTCCAGCCTGGGGGGCAGCAGCGGTGAGAAGGAAGGAGGGGGACGGGGTGCAGACCCCCCACCCTGAGCCTGCCACTGCCTGGGTCCCCCTGCACAGTGCAGAGGACAGGGGAGGAGGAGGAAGAGGGGCCCCACAAGCCCCTCGCACCCCCCAGCTGCAGGCAGCCCCCCACCCCCCCGCAGAACCCACAGATCCCTGGGGTCCCCCACCCCGGTCCCTGTTGCAGTGCCCTGGGGCAGGGCCCCCACCCCCTTGCAGCCCTATAGGATCCCTCACTGGGACCTGCTCCTCCCCGGGGGGCCCACCTCCACCTCTGGCCCCACCTCCTCCCAGTGCTCGTCCCAGTTTGCTCCCAGTGCGTCCCCTCCTGCAAGGCGGGGACCCTGCGCCCTGCCCTGGGCCCCACCCTTCCGCAGTGCCTCGCTCCCCCCCAGCCCCTCCCGTGCATCCCCCCAGCTTTCCCCAGCGCACAGCGGCTGCACCCCCTGGACCCTCCCCAAAAGACCCCCGGTTCCCCCCAGAGCACCGCGCTGCGTGTCCCGGTCCCCTCCCCAGCAGCCCCGGCGCCCCCCGCCCCCATCCCCATTTCACTCCCGGGGTGTCTCCATCACCCCCATCCCGGTGCCTTCTCCAGGGCGTCCCGGGGCACCCCCCGGTGCCCACCCCAATGTTCCTTGGGGCACCCCCAGCTCCCCATCCCGGCGCACGTCCCTGTCACCGGGACACTCCCGGTCGTACCCAGCGCATCCCAGTTCCCCCCCAGGTCCCTATCCCGGTTCACGCCCCGGTCCCCACCCGGGCGCATCCCCCCTCGCCCCCCACTCCCCACCGCCGCCCCTCCCGGGCCCCGTTCCCGGTCCCCCGGTGCCGGGCCCGCCGCCCACCGCTGCCGCAGCCCCCGCAGCTCGGCGGCCAGCCCGTCGCGCTCGGCTTGGAGGCGATCGCGGTCCCGGCCGAGGCGCTGCAGCCGGTCCCGCAGCCCCCGGAGCTCGCCCTGCACCAGCCCCGCGGCTCGGGGGGCGGCGGCGGCGGCGGCGCGGCCCAGGGCGGAGCGCAGGGCCCCGTTCTGCCGCTCCAGCGCCCGCACCCGTTCCAGGAACGCCGCGAAACGATCGTTGAGCGCCGCCAGCTCCGCCCGCTCCGCTCCCCGTGCGGCCGCCGCCTCCGCCAAGCGCCCGGGAGCGGCGGAGACCGGGGCCGGTGGGACCCCGGGGGCGCGGCGGGGCGCGGGGGGGGCGCGGCTGCCTCGGTCCATGGCAGCGGCGGGGAGGCGGCGGCGGCCCCAGGCTCCGGTCGTTTATAGCGGGAGGCTGCTCCGCCCCGCCGGGGGGCTCCGGTAGCGAGAGGACGGGGCTGCGGGCGGGGGGAGCGCGGCCCGCCCCCGCCTCGGGTTGCGGGGAGCGCCCCGGGGGCGCGGGGAACGATGGCACCGGGGGGTTGGGGGGGGGCGCGGGGAGCGGGGCCGGGAGCAGCGGGGTGCGGGGGTGCAGGAGAGGTGCCGGGGGGGGTGCACGGGCAGGAACCGCGGGGGGGTCCCTGACATAGTGTGGGGTGGGGCTGGGGGGGACACAGCTGCCCCCCCCCGTGGGGCTGCGAAGGGAGATCCATTCGGACTTCTGCAAGGCTCCTCAGAGCCCCCCCCAGCTGGATGCCCCCCGCCCAGAGCGCTGCAGGCCCTATCCCCAACAGCCAAGGGAGGGGGCACCCTGTCCCCCACACACCCCCCCGGGGCCGTGACTTGGCTCCTGCAGAGCCGCCATGCACAGGGGCAGCGCTGAATAACGGGCCTTGGCCCCCCTCCATCCCCCCCTCCCCCTTCCCGGGCACGGCTGCAGCAGGGCGGTGCTTTACGGGAAGCGGCCGGGTGCTGCGGGGGGGGGGTCTCCGCTCCCCACCAAGCCCAGCAGCCCCCCCAGGCTCTGCAGAGTGACGCCAGGCAGCCCAGGAGCTGCGACGCCACGTAGGGCCCGTCTGCACCAGCGCCCTGGGCTAACCCAGCCCTGCCCAGGGCCGCATCCTGCTCCCCGCCCATGCACCAATGCTGGAGGGCATCTGAGGACCAAGGACTGGTGCTGGAGGGCATCTGGGGACAGCCCCGGCCACGATTAGGGGCAGGGTGTGAGGTACCATGGGGCTTCCAAGCATCCCCAGGGGTCACCCCCAGGGTCCCCCACCCGTGTGGCAGCCCAGCAGGGTTCCGGGGACCCCAGGGACGCCGTATGGCACAGGGGAGGGCTCAGCCCCCAGTCGAGGCGCTGTGCAGACAGCCCAGCACCGTGTAACCCACCCACAGTAGGAGCAGCCCCCAACCCACTCAAGGTACTCCCACCAGCCAGCATGCCCCCCTGTAGGACAGCCCCCACCCACAAGGAAGCCTCCAAAAGATCGTCACCTGGGGGTCCTGCCCAGGTGAGCGTGACGCAGAGTGTTGGGACAATAAACGAGAGGCAGGGTGATGCAGGGTGGGCTTTTAATGAACAGCTCGTGGTGCAGCTGGCAGAACAGACAAGGTACTAGTACTCCCCCTCCTCGTCACCCTCCACGCTGTCAGCCCCCACCTCCTCGTAATCCTTCTCCAGGGCGGCCATGTCCTCCCTGGCCTCCGAGAACTCCCCCTCCTCCATGCCCTCCCCCACGTACCAGTGCACGAAGGCACGCTTGGCGTACATCAGGTCGAACTTGTGGTCCAGGCGGGCCCAGGCCTCGGCGATGGCCGTGGTGTTGCTCAGCATGCACACAGCACGCTGCACCTTGGCCAGGTCCCCCCCGGGCACCACCGTGGGAGGCTGGTAGTTGATGCCCACCTTGAAACCCGTCGGGCACCAGTCCACGAACTGGATGGTGCGCTTGGTCTTGATGGTGGCGATGGCGGCGTTGACGTCCTTGGGCACCACGTCCCCGCGGTACAGCAGGCAGCACGCCATGTACTTGCCGTGCCGCGGGTCGCACTTCACCATCTGGTTGGCCGGCTCGAAGCAGGCGTTGGTGATCTCGGCCACCGAGAGCTGCTCGTGGTAAGCCTTCTCGGCCGAGATGACGGGGGCGTAGGTGGCCAGGGGGAAGTGGATGCGCGGGTACGGCACCAGGTTGGTCTGGAACTCGGTCAGGTCAACGTTCAGGGCCCCATCGAAGCGCAGGGAGGCCGTGATGGAGGACACGATCTGGCCGATCAACCGGTTGAGGTTGGTGTAGGTGGGCCTCTCGATGTCCAGGTTCCTGCGGCAGATGTCGTAGATGGCCTCGTTGTCCACCATGAAGGCGCAGTCGGAGTGCTCCAGCGTGGTGTGGGTGGTGAGGATGGAGTTGTAGGGCTCCACCACGGCCGTGGACACCTGGGGGGCCGGGTAGATGGAGAACTCCAGCTTGGACTTCTTGCCGTAGTCGACCGAGAGGCGCTCCATGAGCAGGGAGGTGAAGCCGGAGCCAGTGCCACCCCCGAAGCTGTGGAAGACCAGGAAGCCCTGCAGCCCCGTGCACTGCTCAGCCTAGGAGGGAGAGATGGAGGGGGTTTGGAGCAGGTCAGCCATGGCTTCGTGCCCTGGCACAGAGGCAGCTGGAGCCTCGTGTCTGGAGCCAGCCCGCGGGCAGCGTGCTGCAGCCTTTGATGTGCCAGGAGCACCCAGGGCAGAGCCGGCGGCACAGCAGGTCCGGCTAACCACGGCGCTGGCCCCGGCGTGGGAACCGAGGTTCAAAGAGCTCAGGGCAGCCGCACCAGTCCAACCAGCCCCACTGTGCTGGTCTGGCTGGGACTGGGTGAACTTTCCCTGCAGCAGCCCATGCTGCGCTGCGCTCTGCGCGTGGAGCTCGAACAGCAGTGGTGTCCCCCCAGTGTTGTCTCTGCTGCTGAGCAGTGCTGGCACGGCATCAGGATTCCCTCTAAGCCCCCCCTAGAGCCAGCAGGCTGGGGATGGGCAAGAGGTGGGGAGGGAACATCACCAGGGCAGCTGTCCTAAACTGACCAAAGGGATATTTCATGCCATATGATGCCTCTTTCAGCAATATAAGGTGGGAAAAGGAAGAAGGGAGGGGTGGGCTCTTGTGAAAACGTCTGTCCCCTGAACATGTGTTGATGCCCTGCCTTTTCCTTTATTTGTTTCCTATTTCTTCCTTTAATTCAATTATCCTTATCTTACCCCATGAGTTGTTTCTTTCCTTTTCTTCTCCCCATCCTCTTCTGAGGAGGAGTGAGAGAGCGGCCGTGGTGGAGTTCAAGCTGCCCAGCAATGTAAAACCACCACACCCACCCCAGCACCCACGCCAGGGCTGCACTGCCCACGGGGTCCCAGCCTCCTGTCCTGACCACAGCACAGCCGGGCTTGGCACCAGGCTCAGACAGGGCCCCGGGGCAGGCGTTGGGGAGGGGACAGCCTGGAGCCAGGGGACAGCCCGGACCTGTCTCCCCTGTCCCAGCCCCCCCAAGGCAGCCCCACCTGTTCTCCCCAAATGATGCATCCCAGCGTGCTGATGGAGCGAGAAGGACGTGCTCATCGCCTCCTCCTCCCGCTTCCCATTGTACCTGGTCCACCTGGGGCTGGGCACGTCCCCCCAGAGACCCCATGGGACCCCTCACCAGCTTGCGGATGCGGTCGCGCACGGTGTCGATGATCTCCTTGCCGATGGTGTAGTGCCCCCGCGCGTAGTTGTTGGCCGCATCCTCCTTGCCCGTGATCAGCTGCTCGGGGTGGAAGAGCTGCCGGTACGTCCCCGTGCGCACCTCGTCTGCGGGACAGCACCGGGCACCCCGTTAGCACCGGGCACCCCCTCGGCACCCACCGCCCCCCACCCCAACTCCCCGCGCTCACCGATCACCGTGGGCTCCAGGTCCACGAAGACGGCCCGGGGCACGTGCTTGCCGGCCCCCGTCTCGCTGAAGAAGGTGTTGAAGGAGTCGTCCCCCCCGCCGATGGTCTTGTCGCTGGGCATCTGCCCGTCGGGCTGGATGCCGTGCTCCAGGCAGTACAGCTCCCAGCACGCATTGCCGATCTGCACGCCCGCTTGGCCCACGTGGATGGAGATGCACTCGCGCTGCGGGGCGCAGGAGAGGTGTTTGGGGGCTCGTTCGGTTTGCCCCCTGCTGCAGCCCACCCGAGGGAGCTGGGCGCAAGGCTTTTACCCGTGGTTATGCCCAGAACTTGCTCCCCAACACCCCCCCAGGGAATTCCCCCTTCCACCCCGCTGGGGTGTTGCAATGCGGAGCTCGCCTGGCCCCGGTGCCTCTGTAGGGGCCGGATCCTGCCCACCCAGCCCGGCATCGCCAGCCCTGACTCACGGCAGCTCCGCGGCACCACCGGTGCCGGTTCCACGGCTCGGGGCAGGGCGAGAGAAAACTTTGAAGACTTCGGGAGCGTGGCCCCGATGCCAGCGGGAGCCTCCCTCTGGCCCCGTCCGGCTTCACCGGGGCAGAGCAGGGCGAAACGTGGGGGCTGCCCCCACGCGTGACTCTCCCCTCCCCATGGGGAGCGCTCCCAGTGCCAGGGGGCCCGCACCCCACAGGGGGGCTCTTGGAGTGGGCTCCCCCCTACCTGTTGAGCCCCAGGGTGCGCGGTCTCGGGAGGGGGGGGGCAGACCCAGGACCCACGCGGGGCGCCCCAAAACCGAGGGGACGGGAGCCCCGGGACTGCCCACGGGGACTGAGCCCCTCCGGGGGTCGCTGCCCAACCTCTCCCTCCCCACACCCGGCCCTGCGCCTCCCACAGCCCCCGCGCCCCTGCACCCACGCGGGACACGCGAGACCCCGGCCCCCCTCGGGGCCCGACCCCACGCGCTATCGGGAGGCACGCGGGGGTCCGCAGCCCCCGGAGCCCGGCCCCACTCGGGGCACGGGGGGGGGTCCCTTCCCCGGCCCCCCCCCCCCCCCTCACCATGGTCGCTCACTAGCCGGTCGCCTGGGAGCCACGGTGAGAAGATCGCGGGGGGGCCCCGCGGGGCCGCGCGTTATATGGAGGGGGCGGGGCCTCGGTGGGCAGGGCACGGGGAGGGCGGGGCCACGCCCACCACGCCCCTCCAGGCCCCGCCCCCGGTCCGAAAGTCGGGGGAGGCGCGGGTGGGGAATTTGGGGTGGATTTGGGGGGCTCTCTTTGCTGAGAGCACAGGTGTATTTGAGTGGAAAGACCCTGAAACGGGGTGAAAGCAGCGATACAGACAAACAATTTTACCTCGGGGGCACTGATTTATTTGGGTGAATTCTAGAAAAGATTTTGGATTGACTCCAACCTCTGGAGGAGGCGTTACTGTTCCCATATGGGGATGATCTTTTATCGTCAGGACAGGAGAAAACGTTAACAAGCTATTAAACTTTCTGGGAACACAGGGCTTGAAAGTATTGGATAATAAATTAAAATCCGTAGAAAGAGAAGTCAAGCATTTAGGGCATCTAGAAGAATAAATAAATCCAGAGAGGATTCAGGGAATTGTTGAGCTACCCGTACCCAAAACTAAAAAGAACTAAAAAGTTTTAAGAGAAAGAGGTTTTTAAGGAATTAGGAGTCACAAAGTCCAAAGGAAAGTAGATACTCCCTAATGGGAGAGAAACGTTGAATAAAGTGCTAATGAGACAACTATTAACTGTTTTACATCAAGAGGGTCATTGGGGAATTCCAGCAATGTGTGATGCTGTGCTGTGGCTATATGTATGTGTAGGACTATATAGGCTCTGGCTGAACAAGTTTGCAGGAGGTGTGTAGTTCGTCAAAAGTTAAATAGGATAATTATCTGCAATCAGCCCAAAGGGGGTGAGAACCAGGAATTCAACACTTCCAAAATGTACAGGTAGATTTTACACTTAGAGTAGGTAGATTTAAATGCTTATTAGTCTCAGTAGATCATTTGTCAGGGTGGGTGGAAGCTTTTCCTTCAGTATCTGCTGCTGTGAACACAGCAGCTAAAGTAATTCTAGAACAAATAACTCCCAGGTATGGAGCTGTTGAAAATATTGACTCTGATCAAGGAAATCACTTTATGTCAGACATATTGCAAGGGCTAATGTGGACTCTAAGAATTAAGTGGAAATTTCACGCTCCTGGTCATCCTTCCTCTTCTAGAAGGGTGGAGAGGATCAGAAAGTAAAGAAGCAATTGACTAAGTTCTGGAAACTCAGCTTCCCCAAACAAAGTGCTTACCTTTGGCACTTCTCCGAATTCAAACTGCACCAAGAAAAGATGTGGGAGTTTCACCACATGAAATATTTGGAGTGCTGTACCTGGACAAAGGGAATGAATTACCTCAAATTGAGACAAAAGATGCTTTTCTTAATAACTGTTTTCTTAAGGATTACTCGGGCTGTCATCCTCTTTGTCATCTCTCAGGACCTGTGGATCATTAGCGCAAACCCCACCTTCGGAAGCCCTGAGCCATCCATTCTGAGCAGGAGATTGGGTTCTGATACAGACACGGAGAGAATCAATGCTGCAACCCGAGTGGGACGGACTGCTCCAAGTGCTCCTGATTAATGAGGTGGCAGAAAGAATGTCAGAGAAAGGGTGGACTCCTTATACCTGGGTAAAAGCATCAGATAACCCCGATACCTGAAAGACTGCCTTACCAAATACTTTTAAGGTTAAAATTGTTAAAACTAACTATTGTAAACCTTTAACTTCTCTCTAACAAATTCTGTTTGTCTTCCGAAGCCAGGTCCAAACTGATATATTTTCTCATTGCATTTCAAAGTTGATCCAAAAATTCCTTAGGGGTTTCTTTCGGACCTTGTTGGATACTATACAGGGTTGAATGATTTTTAGCTTTCAGAATCAGTTCTCAATTCCCAATTTAATCAGATTTTGGTATTTGTGTAACCGTTTATAATTTCTGGGGTGATTAGGGTCTCAGTGGGGGTCGATCAGGGTAATGCAATAGTCTACAGTTCTCTGAGTGGTCCCATTGGCAATCTGAGCTCATACACGAACTCAGGCTGTCTTAAGAATTAGCTGCTTTTCTGTTTCCATCATCTCCCCCAACATTAAATTAATGTCTCCCCAGTCTTGACCCTGATTTTTTTTTTTTTCTCTCCATTATGTCCACCATTGGTTACAATACTTAATTAATGTCTCACGATTAACATTCCTTCCAGGTGGCCCACCAATGTCCTTCCAACAGGCCAAGATACCACCCAGAGGGGTCTTTTTATTGATAGTACTCGAAATTCTTCCCATTATGATGTCTTTTCTCAATCTCTTACGCTTCGTCCCTCTCTGGCCATATTCCTCGTGGCATAGTGGAGTCGCGGTGCTGCGTCTCACTCACAGCACAGTCACACAATCACACAAAGAGGCCCCTTACACTTATTCATACCAGAATATATAGCTTAGAACAATAACCAAACTCATTTGTATCTAAAATTGTGAACCAATAACCGTTTGCCTCAGATCTTTATCAACCCTTATAAGTCAAATGCTAATACACGGTACTGGACTTCTATAACAGATGACAATACTTAGGGCAATGCCAAACACAGCTGCTGCTGTTGTAGCTAGGAGAACCCAAATTACTGTTCCACAGCCTTTATTCTGCTATCCTATTTCATAGATTTCATAGATATTTCATAGATTCCACAGAACATGCCATATACCACATACCCTGCTACTACCTTACGGGAATTCCCTACCCAGGGCGAGCACCAGCATCCCCCTCTTTACCTGGCGTAGGACATCTCCTCACGACTTACGGGTATCTCCTCATTTTACAACAGCCCCCATCCGTCTGTGCTGGTCCTTGTCTGTCCCTGCGGTGATCTGAACGAGCAGGGGAGTCCTCCCGAGAACTCTCGGGGGCGCCCAGAGGAGTCTCGTCCTCAGCAGGTCCCACAGCCGGACAGAGAGGGTCCCCCCTGGGGGGGTGCCAAATTAATTTGGGGGGATAACTCCCCCCAGCTTGCGCACCACGGGTTAAGGGCAGCGTGCTTCTGAGTGGGACAAATACAGATTCATCCCAGTGAGGCTCTTGCATATTCATGAGTTACCCAAAGACTCATTACCATAAGTTCCGGCCCCTATTCGCATGCGTACTGGGGACCTTGGGTGGTCGTCTGGGGTGCTCTGGTGGTCTTTTGATGAAGGCCAGGAGTCTTCCTCGCTGCTGAACTTCTGATCCTTCCTTTTTCAGACTTGGGCAGCCACACCAGTTCTTGCTGGTCCTTTACCTGCGCGTACAGCCTTTTTTGGGGTCGTTATAATGCAATTGGGCTGGCGGAGACCTCGGAGGAGGTCTTCCATCCTTGACCTTGTTCCCTGGCCCCACCCCCGCCCCCGTGGGAAGCCCCTCGGCTCCCCCCCCCGCGCCGCCTCCCGGCCGCCGCCGCCTTTGTTCCGCCGCCAGCCCCCGGGGCGCTCCCTCCGGGGCCGTTCCCGTGGGGCGGGGTGGGCGGGCCGGGGGGGCACACAACGCTTCCACCCCCCCCCCGCCCCGGCGTCTGGCCCTGGGCTGGGGCGGGCGCGGTCCGGGGTCAAATTCCCAGGGACCGGGAACGCGGCAGCCCCTGTGCCCCCCCCCCGCCCCCGTGCTGGGGTTTACAGCGGGGTCACCGCCTCGTGCCCCCCCCCCCCCCCCTTCTACCCTATGGAGGGTCCTGAGAGCAGCGGGACCCTGCCAGACCCCCACATCCCCCCCGGAACCCCTGTGCTGCCCCACCCCAAGGCTGTGCGCAGCCCCCTCTTCTCAGTGCCATGCACTGGGTGCCCCTTGCCCCCCCGTTGTCCCCCCCCCACCCCCCCATTTTTGGTGCTGTCTCACGCATGGGTCTGGAGCACCCAGTGCCCCCCATGCTGCCCACCCCTCAAAACCAGCGCCATCGGAGCCCCCTGAGATGGGAACCCCCCCCCCCCCCATGGGGATGTGCCAGCTGCGGCATCACCACCCTGGCTCCCCCCCGGTTCCCTCCGACCCCCCCCGGCTCCCGCCCCGGCTCCCCCCCCGCAGCCACCTCCCCACGCCTTTATCCCAGGCTTTGCCGCAATGCGGTGCCGCGGCTGCAGCCCCCTCCCCACGCCCAGCAGACGCAGCCCCCGCCGCCACCGCTGCAGCCCCGCAGCCCCCCTGTCTCCTGACTCCCCCCCCCCCCCCCAGCTCTGGCCCCCCTGCCCCTTTCACCCCCCCCGCCCCCTCAGTGTCCTTTCTGTTGTGGCTCCCTTGGGGGCTTTGTAGTGCCAGCAGTGCTGGGGGGGGGGCATGGAGCACCTTGGTTGTGGGGACACACTGTGCCCCCCCCATGGGGATGGGGTTCCCAGCAGCTCCATGGGGGCCCCCCACACCCAGCTCTTTGAAGGGGGGAGCAGGCTGGGTGCTCCCCCCCCCCCGCCATGCCCTAACCACCCCAGGGCCCCCCCATCCTGCACCCAGGCGAGGAGCAGCCCCGTCCGTCCGTCTGAGCGAACCCGTCACATCGATGCTCAGGGGACAGACAGACGGACAGACAGAGCCGGGGGGGGGCGGCTGGCGGCACGGGGGGGGTCACACAGAGCTGAAAACCTCAGCCGGCCCCGAGCCAGCGCCGGCTTCTCAGCTCTGGGCTGCACTGGGGGGGGGAGCGTGGCTGGCTGCTGAGGGGGGGCTGGCTCATGGGGTCCCCATGGGGACACCCAGATGTGGAGGGGGGGTCGGACTGGGGGCTCCGGGGGGGTCTCGTGGCCTCTGTGCTCGGTCATTCCTGGGCTGCAAACACGGCGGGGGCCCAGCAACAGTCACCAGGAGCTGCCACGTTGCTACCAACAGTCAACAGAGCACAGGCGGCCGGGAAGCGGCTGGGGGGGGGGGGCGGCTGGGACCTGGGGGGGGGGGGGCCCTGAGAATTGGGGAGGGGGGCTGGGAGCTGGGGGACAGCAGCGAGCGGGGCCAGCCTCCCCCCTTACCCCTCAATCAGTGCACATAAGGCTGGGTGTCGGGCCCAGGGCTGGTGGCCCCCCCATGCCATGGGGGGAGGGGGTAAAGGAATGGCATCACCCCCCCTCACTACAGCAAAGGGGGGGGGCAGGCAGTGTGTGTGGGGGTCAGGGATGGGGTCACCCCCTCCCCTGCAGCAAAACACCGGGGGATTTGGGGTCCCGACCCCTCCAGGCACCCCAGCCCTGCAAAGTGATGGATGTGGGTAGGGGGATGTGGGGGGGGGGTCCCAAGGGGGGGTCCCAGCCCGTGTCCTAGCACCCGCTCTCCTAGCAACCCCGCCACCAGGGCCAGTTGCCTGGCAGCAGTCGGCGCGGAGACGAGTGGCCTCCCATACCTAATGATGGGAAGGGTCTGGGAGGGGGACATCCCCCCCCCCTCCCCGGCACCCTTCTCCCTTCACCTTGCATCGCCTGGGGGGGGGTCGAGCCACCCAGCGCCCTGCTGAGCCCCCCCCCAGCCTATGGCTTGGAGGCATTGAAGGGGAGACCCCCCCCCCAACCCCCGGCCTGGAGCTGTTGGGGGGCTCAGGGCCACGTTTCCCATCGGGGGGGGGGCAGGACCCCCCCATGGAGCATCAAACACCAATGCACAGCCCGAGGGAAGCCAAATCTTGGGAGGGGGGGGCACAGCCTGGCTGCCTTTGTTCCTGTGGGCGATGCCCAAATCGCGGCTCCTCTTTGTCTGCAGCCCCATATTACCGGGGAAAGGGCGGGGGGGGGGGAGCCCCAGCCCCTCCCTGCTCCCTGCCCTGGTTTAGCAGCACCCCAAAAACACTGGAGGGGGGAGGGGGGGCAGAGCATGGGGCGGGAGGGTGGCGGGGACGTGGGAACAGGGACCTGGAGATGCCCAAAAATCCGCGTAATGCGGGAAATGCAGAGAAAAAATGTGATTTCTCAGCGCGGGGGGGGGCGATGCTGGCAGCTCCACCTGCAGCAGCTGGGGCCAGCCCTGGGGGACGACCCCCGGTACCCCCCCTGTACCCCACCCCGGCCACTGCAGGGACCTCTGAGGCTGGGGGGGGGCAGTGGCACGGCGGGGGGAGGCTCGGGGGGGCTATCGGCCGATGTCCCAGCTGTGCCCCCCCCCCACCAGCTGCCGCAGAGCAGCTGCCACTTGGTGCCGGGGCCATTCCCGGGGCGGGGAGGGGGGGGTCGGGAAGCAGAGTCTGGGAACGGTCCCAGGACCCCCCCCCTCGGTGGGTCCCCCCGGGGCTGGCACACAAAGAGGCGGCTGGGAGGGAGCGGGGACGGGCACGGGGCCACGGCGGCACCGGGGGCAGGGACGTGGCTGGGAACCAGGGCACTGGGGCACGGCCGGGAATGGGGACGGGGACAGGGACGGGATGGGGACAGGGACACCCCAGCGCTGGGGACAAAGCCGTGGCCGGGGCTGGGGCCACCCCCATAGCTGGGCACCAGGGCCCGGGGACACCCGGCTGGTGGCACCGCCCCGGGCACCGGGGACGGGACCGGGACCAGGGCACGGTGGAAAATGCCCCCCCCCCGGGGCAGGGCCGGGGCACGGCGGGACAGGACCGGGACCGGGAGGGGGGGGGGGGCAGCGCCGCTACGAGCCGTGCTGTCCCCTCCTTGTCCCCCCCCCCTCCATCCCCGCACCAGCCGCAGCCCCCGGCCCCCCCCCCCCCCCGCCCCGAGCCCCCCCGCCCCGCCCGGCTTTGTCTGCGGCTCCGGGGGGGGCATTGCCTCATCCCCGCGCCTCCAATGGCCGCCGCCGCCACCTCCCCCCCCCGCCCCGCCCCGGTCCCCCCCCCTCGTCCCGTCCCGGCCCTATAAAGCCCCGCGCCCAGCCGCCGGCTCCGCCGCGCCTCTTACATCGACCGCCTCAGCGTCGTGCTGTGAGAAAGCCCCGGAGCCGAGCAGCCGCCATGGTGAGCGCGGGGGGGGCACCAGACTGGGGGGGGGGACGACACTGGGGCCAGGATCGGGATCGGCCCGGGCCGTGCGCGCCCCCGCCGGGGACCCCCGAGCCACCGCCTTTGTTCCCGTTCCCCCCCCACCGAAGCCGGCGGAGCTGCCGAGCCCGTAATGAGCCCCCCCCCCCAGGCAGGATGAGGCCCCCCCAGGCAGGATGAGGCCCCCCCCGCCGGTGCTGAGCCCGCTCGGGGCGCAGTCCCCGTTAAACGGGGCGGGTTCGGGGCCCTTTGTCCGGTGCTGAGCCTGCTCTGGGTGTGGCTCCCGGTGAACGGGGTGGGATGGGACCCCCCCGGATCCCGTTAAATAGGACAGGATGAGCCCCCCCCCGGTGCTGAGCCCGCACTGGGCGTGGCTGCGGTTAAATGAGGCAGGATGGGACCCCCGGGGCCCGTTAAAAGGGGGCTCCCGGTGCTGAGCCCCCCCCGGGTGTGGCTCCTGGCAGATGGGTCTCAATAGGAGCCCCCTTGGCTGGGGCTGAGCCCCCCCCTGGGTGTGGCCCCTCTTAAACTGGGCAGGATCCAGCCGCTGGGGGCAGGATGGGGTCCCCAGTCCTGCCCTGGGTGTGGCCCTGGCTCAATGGGGACCCCTCGGGGCAGGATGAGCCCCTGGTGCTGAGCCCTCAGCCCACGCGGGCTGTGGCTGCGTCCCCATGGGGGGGGGGCAGGGCAGGATGTCACCCTGGGGGCTCCCATCTCCTGCTGGGTGCGGACACGGCCCCATAGGGCAGGATGGTGCTGAGCCCCCTGGCTCCCCACAGGGTGATCCTGCTTGGTCTGAGCAGAGCAGGATGGGCCCCCCTAGCGCTGAGCCCCCCCCCCTGCACTGGGTGTGGCCATGGTGCTGAGCCCCCTGCAGCCCCCAGAACAATAGGATGGGGCTGGGCAGGATCCGGCCCCATCCTGGCATGGGGTGGCCCCATCCTGCCCTGCCCAGCTCAGCACCAGCCCCTCCAGGGGGCAGCATCCCGGGGGCGGGGGGGCACGGGCTGGGGCTGCAGCTGGAGGGGGGGAATGGGACATGAGTGGGGTATAGCGGGGGGCTCGGCTGGGCCACGGGGGGTGACGCAGCACCACGAATGTCCCCGCAGCGCGAGTGCATCTCCATCCACGTGGGCCAAGCGGGCGTGCAGATCGGCAATGCGTGCTGGGAGCTGTACTGCCTGGAGCACGGCATCCAGCCCGACGGGCAGATGCCCAGCGACAAGACCATCGGCGGGGGGGACGACTCCTTCAACACCTTCTTCAGCGAGACGGGGGCCGGCAAGCACGTGCCCCGGGCCGTCTTCGTGGACCTGGAGCCCACGGTGATCGGTGAGCGCGGGGAGTTGGGGTGGGGGGCGGTGGGTGCCGAGGGGGTGCCCGGTGCTAACGGGGTGCCCGGTGCTGTCCCGCAGACGAGGTGCGCACGGGGACGTACCGGCAGCTCTTCCACCCCGAGCAGCTGATCACGGGCAAGGAGGATGCGGCCAACAACTACGCGCGGGGGCACTACACCATCGGCAAGGAGATCATCGACCTGGTGCTCGACCGCATCCGCAAGCTGGTATGGCTGGGGGAGCTGCACAGGGGGTGCCAGTGGGTGGTGAGATGAGGACAAAGGCTCCGGTTCTGGGTCTCGCCCTTCCTGCAGGACTAGCCAGGCTGGGTTTAGACTTAATATATTAATTAATGGTAATCCTGCTCTGCAGCGGCTGCCATTGGCTGGCAGCGGGACGTGGCGCAGCTGGGGCGTTGGAGCTGCTCCACAGCGCCGCGTCCCCAGGCGCCCGGCGGTGCTGAGCTCTGCAATTCCTCCTTTGTTCCTCCTCGGCTCTGGCTGCGGCCGCATCCAGCTGCACTCAGCGGCGTTGGGAGCCCCAGAGGCTGCGTGGGGGCCGCAGCAGAGCCATGGGCTGAGTGCCCCCCCACCCCCCAAAAACCCTCTGGAGGCAGAGGGGCTTCCCCAGGAGATTTTTGCTCCGAGGGTTTCCAACAGCAGGAGTCAGGCTCACCCTGTCCTGGTGGCTTGTGCTCTGCTTCTGGAAATCCCCCAAATGTCATCGTGAGAGAACGTAAGAGAGGAAGGAGCGAGCTCTGCTGCTGCCCAACTTAACCATGGGCCCCCCCACCCCTGTCTCTCCCTCCAGGCTGACCAGTGCACGGGGCTGCAGGGCTTCCTGGTCTTCCACAGCTTCGGGGGTGGCACCGGCTCCGGCTTCACCTCCCTGCTCATGGAGCGCCTCTCGGTCGACTACGGCAAGAAGTCCAAGCTGGAGTTCTCCATCTACCCGGCCCCCCAGGTGTCCACTGCCGTGGTGGAGCCCTACAACTCCATCCTCACCACCCACACCACGCTGGAGCACTCCGACTGCGCCTTCATGGTGGACAACGAGGCCATCTACGACATCTGCCGCAGGAACCTGGACATCGAGAGGCCCACCTACACCAACCTCAACCGGCTGATCGGCCAGATCGTGTCCTCCATCACGGCCTCCCTGCGCTTCGACGGAGCCCTCAACGTTGACCTGACCGAGTTCCAGACCAACCTGGTGCCGTACCCGCGCATCCACTTCCCCCTGGCCACCTACGCCCCCGTCATCTCGGCCGAGAAGGCTTACCACGAGCAGCTCTCGGTGGCCGAGATCACCAACGCCTGCTTCGAGCCGGCCAACCAGATGGTGAAGTGCGACCCGCGGCACGGCAAGTACATGGCGTGCTGCCTGCTGTACCGCGGGGACGTGGTGCCCAAGGACGTCAACGCCGCCATCGCCACCATCAAGACCAAGCGCACCATCCAGTTCGTGGACTGGTGCCCGACGGGTTTCAAGGTGGGCATCAACTACCAGCCTCCCACGGTGGTGCCCGGGGGGGACCTGGCCAAGGTGCAGCGTGCTGTGTGCATGCTGAGCAACACCACGGCCATCGCCGAGGCCTGGGCCCGCCTGGACCACAAGTTCGACCTGATGTACGCCAAGCGTGCCTTCGTGCACTGGTACGTGGGGGAGGGCATGGAGGAGGGGGAGTTCTCGGAGGCCAGGGAGGACATGGCTGCCCTGGAGAAGGATTACGAGGAGGTGGGGGTAGACTCGGTGGAAGGGGAGGGAGAGGAGGAAGGGGAGGAGTATTAAACCTTCACAACGGTGCTGCTCGTACAGGGAACAAACGTAGTTGAAGACCCCCCCAGTGGGTCTGTAGCAGTGGGTGCACTGCTGTCTGTGCTGTTCAATGGTCTGTGAAATGGAAAAGTCTTGTTACGGACCCACCCGTCCTCTCCCGTGGGTCTGAATAAAAAGCATTCCCTGTCCTTGGGTCTGTGTCTGGTGTCTTTCCTCCGTGCCACGGTGCCCTGCTCTGTGCGGGGCCATTTCCCCCTGTGCCAGGGGCTACCCCAAGCCCCCTGCCCCTGGGGGTGCTCCTGGGGGCAGTCTGAGCCCAGCACCCCGCAGCCCCCACTCCCCCCTTTTGGGGCTCAGCCCCAGGAGGCAGCTCCGTGTCCCCTGCTGCTCACTGACCTCTCCCCACCATGAGATGGGGAAGGGAGAAGTGCCTGAGCTCTGGGCTGGAGACAAAGCCAGGTCACGGTGTAATCACGGTGTAAAGCAGGAGCTGTGGGGGTGAGCGGAGCAGAACAAGGCCCTCATTCAGTGCTTCCCAGCTGTGGGCGGCCCCTTCCAGGCAGGCAGAGCTCAACGTGCCTGGCTTGGGAGGATGAACACCACAGCCCCAAGCATCCCCCTCCTCCCCCTCCTTCCCCCTGCTTTTGTGGCTGAGCAGGAGGCAGCGTGGGATGGGATATCCCCCTGGGCTGTGGGGTCAGAACCCAGCTCCGTCCCCTTTTACTGGGACTGACTGGGACACAGCTCACCCTCCTCATGGTGCTGTGCTGTTGGAGTGAGAGCAGCATCGGTGCAGCCCCCAGGGTCCCCCAAATCCATAGCCTGCGGAGGGGGCAGTGGCAAGGCCGTGCCCCCCCCCAAAAGGGCTGTTCCCTGCTGCATGTCCCACACAGCAATCCAAGGTGGGCACGGAGAAGCGGGACTCTCCTCACAGAAATATCTGTGCCCCCCCAAGCACTGCTGCTGGGGCCCTGCTTCCTGGCTGGAAATCACTCTGAGCGGTGTTGCCTTCAGGGGCCAGGGGCGACCAACCCCAGGCCGCTCGGTCCTTCTCCTCCCCACTGTGGTGGATGGCAAATGGCGTTTCTTGGCGAGTCACACAGGCGTTATATACCCGAGCCCACAGCGTCACTTCCGCTTGCTTCCGTCACAGCCCACCCGCTGCTGTCCACCAAGGGGGGGGCTCCACCTTTCCGTGCAGCGCCACAGCTCCCGGCCGCCAGGCCCTAACTGACAGAGGGGGAGCACAGAATTGTCTCCTTTGGCTTCTGCAGGGCCTCTGCTTGCTTCTCCTTTCATTAAACTGCTCCTTGGTCCAAGCCCTGAGTTTCTCTTTTTTTCCGTGGTATTTTCCGCCCCTGCCCTTTGAGGAGGAGGAGTGAGAAAAGCCTGGCGGAGCTCAGCTGCCCGGGGGTGTCCGCAGCCATGTGAGCAGCAGCAGAGTCCTTGAGGGTGCGAGCACAGTGCCAGCCCTGTGTTATCGCTGCTGCTTCCAGCAAAAATCCCCCGCACAGCATCCGAGTGCCTGCTGCAAAGCAAAGGGACGTGGCACCCCCTGTGGGAAATGCTCCGTGTCCAATAACAGGCCCAGGCGAGGATCTCGGCAAAGCAGCATTTTTATTTGCCATTGCAATGCCAGGCATCCCACAGGCAGGAGCACACCCACTAGTTCCATAGCACAGTTTATTTATTTTCTCTCTCAACAACTGGGACCCTTCCCTAGTTCCCCACTGACTGCGTAGTCCAGGTTCACAACCTATCCGGCGCGTCACAAATAATACATGGCTTTCAGTTGCCAGCCTGTTATTTTTCAAGTTTTTCATGACTTTTTTTTTTTTTCTTTGTAAGGTGGCAATATTTCTTCCCTTATCTGACTTGACACCGTGATTTTTGCTTAATTGCGCTAAGGAGTGTGGTTATTTTACAAGGTTGTCTGGGAAGCTTTCTTATCACTGCAAGCATATCTCAACGCCACATTCCTTCCTCCTATACGATGTAACATCTCTTCGCAAAAAACACAAAACCACTCTTGCATCTGGTCACATATATCCTAATCAATGCTTTTCCGTAGAATATCAATCTATAAATTGTATCCTACCCCCCCCCCCACCCCCCATTATGCAAATCCAAGAATCAGCTTGTTGTTACATTGTGCATTCCCACAAAGCAGCAGCATACCCGGTATGTCTGGTACTTCCTGTGCTTATGTTACCAATTCTGATGCAAAAACAACATTTTGGTTCCCACAATTCCCCCCTTTCCTTCTTTTATAAGTTGTTGATTTTTTGCAAAACTCTCTCTAAGGTGTAATTCGGTAGATATCTTCCTCTTCTTCACCTCCTTTGCTTTCCATCTCCTCTAATATCATCATCTGACCTGGGTAGGGTGGTGGCTCCATGGTCATTTGTTTCAATAGTGCTGTTTTAATTAACTGCTGGACCAGTCCTCTCGCACAGCATAATGCAACAACTGATGGCTGTCAAAACTCCTACTGCTACGATCAAGGATGTAAATATGGGCACTACCATCTCTTTCCATTTACCAAACCGAGATTCCAACTATCCTGTGATGGAAGTGTCTGTTCCCGAGTTTTCTGACAATTCATCAGGAAGGGTGGTAAGCCCTTGCAATGCTCTAGTTACTGTGCCATCCGGGGCAGTACTTCTGGGGATAAAAGTGCAACAACAGCTGCCCTGCATCACGCACACACCTCCCTTCTCCGTCAGCATCATATCTAATGCTATTCTGTTTTCCCAAGCCATTCTGCTGGTGGCATCTAGTTGTTCAGCAACTCCTCTTATCACATCCCTTGTATGACTTATGAATCTCTGCTGATTATAAAATGTAACGAATCTAATCCACATTCTTGTGGATTGTTACTCACCAGAACAATGAAGACTCAAACCCTGCAGCAATTTGATTTCTAGCTTTGTGTTCTTTGGGAACTCCTCTAGGCACTCCGATAGAATCTATGTATACTCCTTCATCAAACGATATTCTTAAGGTTTTCTACTTCTTCTATGACGTTTCTCTTTCAAATGCCAGGGTGAAAGGTATAGCTAATTGAACAAGTGCACAGATGCCTCCCCAGTTAGATGGTAGGATGGACTGTAAGATCTTCCCTCTGCTGTACCACCAAAGATCTGCCCTGGGGATCTCAAGTCCTGAGCACTTGCCCACCAAGTCCTTGGCAGCATTCAGGGTCCCAGTGCACAAGGCCAATTCTCCCAGATGCTGGGTAGCACTCACACCCTGCCATGAGAAGCAAGCTGTGTGGTTACCTACAGCTGTGGAGAACACAGGGGGAACCCTGATATCCCTGTCACGCACGGAAGGGAATACCAAAGAGAGAGAGAGATTTACAGGCCTCATTTCCCTAGGCAGTCTTGTCTTGGTACAATGCAACCACACATTGCATCCCCTGGGAATCCTTGGTCCACCCCAATGAGGAGGGCACTATCTGGGCAGTCGGTTGCCCTGAGGCACAAGCTTAGCAGTTGGTATGGTTGAGACTCTGGACTGTAAATCTGACCCATTCTATCCAAGCATTCACATCCCCATACCCTGTTTCAATGTCAAATGTTTGCCTGAGACCTTTTATTTCTTTAACTGCAACAACTGCTGGATTTTGAAGAGGACCTCCTGCTTCCTTCTCAAGTCTCTCCCTATTTTTGGTGACATTAGAGGATGGTTCCCATGCAGCCATCCTAAATCCGGCTGTTAGAATTTCCCAGTCACCTCTGCTCCAAGACCAAAAGTACAGTTAATAAGGTCATCAGCCTTATTAATCGTTATAGTTATGGGATTACATTGCAGAGGCTGACAGTTAGACTGAACAGTTCCTTTAAATATGGTATTTTGTCTCTTTAACGCCTTTAAGCTATTACTTGGACTGGGTGCATATGTCCACCCTTTAGAAGTGGTCGTCCACCGAACATTACTCCATCCTGGGCAAGGGGGTCGGTCCTTTAAACAATCCACTAGTCTTGGATTCAGGGCAGAGACACTTGTTTTAGCTGCTTAATTGTCGTTGGGCATTTAAATCTCCACAAGCTAGCACCTCACAAGCATCAGACGTGATGGTTTGTGGTACTTCATTCTTTGTCACATTCACCCATGTCTTGACGGGGTATCCTGCTGCTCCTATTGCCTGGTCATCCTTTCTCCATGTTGTCAATTGACCAAGGCCTTCTTAGAGGCATACAATCACCAGAATCAAAATTAATAATTGACCTCTCCCTGCCATTATTTTTAAATCTTTGGTTTCCAAATAATTATCAATATAAAGAATAAGATGCACACTGTTATTAGAACAAAAACCCCTTGGGGGCACTCCAATTCTGTATAGGCCAGTCCTTTCTGCCTATCACAATTCACATTTGTTAGTTACCCGTGAAAAATAAAAGGTTGGTCTACAATTATAAGCTTTTATCCCACCTAGAGTCTACTATGAAAATTTTCTTTTTAACTTTCAACAAGTCTTCTGGAGGAACAACTTCCCAGGTACTAGGGTTGATGGATGCTTTTGCTAGAGTATAGTGAGTCCAACCTTTTTCCACGATCCTTATGGCCATTTCAGTAGTTAATAATACCTGGAATGGTCCTTCCCATTCAGGCTGGAGTTTTGATTCACAGAATCACAGAATCACAGAATCACAGAATTTTCTAGGTTGGAAGAGACCTCAAGATCATCGAGTCCAACCTCTGACCTAAAACTAACAGTCCCCACTAAACCATATCCCTAAGCTCTACATCTAAACGTCTTTTGAAGACTTCCAGGGATGGTGACTCCACCACCTCCCTGGGCAGCCCGTTCCAATGCCTCACAACCCTTTCAGTAAAGAAGTTCTTCCTAACATCTAACCTAAAACTCCCCTGGCGTAACTTTAGCCCATTCCCCCTCGTCCTGTCACCAGGCACATGGGAGAACAGGCCAACCCCCACCTTGCTACAGCCTCCTTTAATGTACTTATACAGAGCAATAAGGTCACCCCTGAGCCTCCTCTTCTCTAGGCTGAACAAGCCCAGCTCCTTCAGCCGCTCCTCGTAGGACTTGCTCTCCAGGCCCCTCACCAGCTTCGTCGCCCTTCTTTGGACCCGCTCAAGCACCTCGATGTCCTTCTTGTAGCGAGGGGCCCAAAACTGAACACAGTACTCGAGGTGCGGCCTCACCAGAGCCGAGTACAGGGGGACGATCACCTCCCTAGCCCTGCTGGTCACAGTGTTTCTGATACAAGCCAGGATGCCGCTGGCCTTCTTGGCCACCAGAGCACACTGCTGGCTCATATTCAGCCGACTGTCCACCATCACTCCCAGGTCCTTCTCTGCCTGGCAGCTCTCCAACCATTCCTCTCCCAGCCTGTAGTTCTGCTTGGGGTTATTGCGCCCCAGGTGCAGGACCCGGCACTTGGCCTTGTTGAACTTCATACAGTTGACCTCAGCCCATCGGTGCAGCCTATCCAGATCCTCCTGCAGAGCCTTCCTACCCTCGAGCAGATCGACACACGCACCTAGCTTGGTGTCATCTGCAAACTTACTGAGGGTGCACTCAATGCCGTCATCCAGATCATTGATGAAGATGTTAAAGAGGACCGGCCCCAGCACCGAGCCCTGGGGGACGCCACTAGTGACTGGCCTCCAACTGGACTTGGCTCCATTCACCACAACTCTTTGGGCCCGGCTATCCAGCCAGTTTCTAACCCAACGAAGCGTGCGCCAGTCCAAGCCAAGAGCAGCCAGTTTCTTGAGGAGAATGCTGTGGGAGATGGTGTCAAAAGCCTTGCTGAAGTCAAGGTAGACCACATCCACAGCCTTTCCCTCGTCCACCCAGCGCGTCACTTTGTCGTAGAAGGAGATCAGGTTCGTCAAGCAGGACCTGCCTTCCATAAACCCATGCTGGCTGGGCCTGATCGCCTGCTTGCCCTTCAAGTGCCGCATGATGACTCCCAAGAGGATCTGCTCCATGAGCTTCCCTGGTACTGAGGTCAAACTGACCGGCCTGTAGTTCCCCGGGTCTGCCCTCCGGCCCTTCTTGTAGATGGGCGTCACATTTGCTAGCCGCCAGTCAGCTGGGACCTCCCCCGATAGCCAGGACTGCTGATAAATGATGGATAGGGGCTTGGCCAGCTCATCTGCCAGTTCTCTCAGTACCCTTGGGTGGATCCCATCCGGCCCCATCGATTTGTGGACATCCAAGTGCCGTAGCAGGTCACCAACCAGTTCTTCGTGGATGGTGAGGGCCACATCCTGCTCCCCGTCCCCTTCCACCAGTTCTGGGTACTGGGTATCCAGAGAGCAACCGGTTTTGCCGCTAAAGACTGAGGCAAAGAAGGCATTGAGCACCTCCGCCTTTTCCTCATCTCTTGTAACTAAGTTTCCCCCTGCATCCAGTAAAGGATGGAGATTCTCCCTAGTCCTCCTTTTTGTGTTGATGTATTTATAAAAGCGTTTTTTATTATCTTTAACGGCAGTAGCCAGATTGAGCTCCAGACGAGCTTTGGCCTTCCAGACGAGCTTTGGCCTTCCTCTCTCTAGGTAAGTATTAGGACCCAATCTCCTGCATGGAATGAATGTATTGGGAATTCCAAAGGTGGGCTTTGCGCCAACAGTCCATGGACCCTGAGAGATGTCAAGGAAGAAGACAACCCGAGTACATAGTTTTTAAGAAAAATATCTTTAGTTTCAAAAGTAGGTATCTCACCACTTCTATCCAGGTACGGTAGTCCAAACAACACCTCATATGGCAAAACTCCTATAACTTTCCTAGCAGCAGTCTGAATTCTGAGAAGAGCCAAAGGTAAACATTTTGTCCAGGGAAGTTTAGTCTCTAAAACCAGTTTTGACAGCTGTTTCTTTAACGTCTGATTAATTTGTTCCACTTTCCCAGAGGAGGAAGGATGCCATGGAGTATGAAACTCCCATTTTATTCCCACAGTTCTCATTAATACTTGTAGAATAGATGAAGTAAAATGACTTCCTTGATTTGAATCTATATTTTCAACAATCCCATATCTAGGGATTATTTTTTCCAGACTATCACCACGCTAGCTGTTGCTGATACTGAAGGAAAAGCTTCCACCCATCCTGACAAATGGTCAATTAACGCTAGCAAGTACTTAAGTCTACCCACTTTAGGTAATTCAGGAAAATCTTGGATGCTCTGAAAAGGTCAAAGTCCTGGCTCCTGTCCACCCAGAGGTTGTTTCCACAGAACCTTCTTATTCACTTGTTGGCATGTTATACAACTATTACAGACCTGCTTAGCTGTGTATATATTCCTACACATACATATTTTCTTAATACAGTCACACATTGCCTGGACTCCCCAGTGGCTTCCTTGATGTAGAACAGCTAAAATTTCCCTCGTTACTTGTTTATTTACCATTTCTCTACCATCAGGGAGAGCTCACCGTCCTTCTGCCTCCTTTGTTCCTAGCTCCTTGAAGGCTTCGATTTCTTTTTCACTGAATATTTGGTTTTCAGGTGGAGGTTTTATTTCAGGTACAAGAAGCAGCTTCATTTCTACTTCTGATTGCAAGGCTGATTCTTTAGCCCTTTCATCTGCAATTCTGTTTCCCCATTCAACTAGGGAGTTTCCTTTTTGATGTCTTCTTACATGCACCACAGCAACCCCTTCTGGTAGTAATAGATTTTCCAAAATTTGTCTAATTAATTCTTCATGGACCGATTCCTTTCCCTTGCTGTTTATTAAACCTCTTCCTTCCCAAATTTTTCCAAATGTATGTACCACCCCATATGCATTCCTGTTTCTGGGTTTTCCCATTCAAATGCAAAAATATCCCGACTTTCAGGATCCAGTGGGCATGCCCAGAAGGCATCCTTTAAATCTGTAACACTGAACCATTCGTGCTCATAAATAACTTTACTCATCAGAATGTAGGAGTTAGGAACCACAGGGTGGCGTTTTTGTGTTATCTCATTAACCTTTCTCGGGTCTTGCACTATGTACGAACCATCCAGCTTTCGTACTGGGAAGACTGGAGGGTTATACATGTACATGGAGAGCTCCATTCTCATCCCCTTCACCGGCTGAAGCCCCGGCTCCACTTGCAGCTCTGCTCCTGGCTCCAGTCCTGGCTCCCAGATCCATCACCAGCGCCGGTCCCTGCCCCGTTCCCATCCCCATTCCCGCTGCTGTCCCCAGCCCTGTTCCTGTCCCCAGCCCTGCTGCCATCCCCACTGCTGTCCCCATCCCCAACCCTGACATCATCCCTCCCCACCCCCTCTCCCAGCACGGTCGTGAGGCTGTGGATGTGGTCTACCTTGACTTCAGCAAGGCTTTTGACACCGTTTCCCACAGCGCTCTCGTCAAGAAACTGGCTGCTCGTGGCTTGGACTGGCGCACGCTTTGTTGGGTTAGAAACTGGCTGGATAGCCGGGCCCAAAGAGTCGTGGTGAATGGAGCCAAGTCCAGTTGGAGGCCAGTCACTAGTGGCGTCCCCCAGGGCTTGGTGCTGGGGCCGGTCCTCTTTAACATCTTCATCAATGATCTGGATGACGGCATTGAGTGCACCCTCAGTAAGTTTGCAGATGACACCAAGCTAGGTGCGTGTGTCGATCTGCTCGAGGGTAGGAAGGCTCTGCAGGAGGATCTGGATAGGCTGCACCGATGGGCTGAGGTCAACTGTATGAAGTTCAACAAGGCCAAGTGCCGGGTCCTGCACCTGGGGCGCAATAACCCCAAGCAGAGCTACAGGCTGGGAGATGAGTGGTTGGAGAGCTGCCAGGTGGAGAAGGACCTGGGAGTGATGGTGGACAGTCGGCTGAATATGAGCCAGCAGTGTGCTCAGGTGGCCAAAAAGGCCAACAGCATCCTGGCTTGTATCAGAAACAGCGTGACCAGCAGGGCTAGGGAGGTGATCGTCCCCCTGTACTCGGCTCTGGTGAGGCTGCAGGGTGGCAGGAGGATGCCCCAAGCTGTCCCCCACACACCACAGCCCTTGGTCCCCCCCCCCAGGACCCCCTCCCCAGCACAGGCACTGCGTGACCATCACAGGGTGGGGACAACACAGCCCTGCCTGCCAGGGGGGCAGCATCCAAGGGCCCCCATGGGGGCTGTCCTGGAGGGCAAGGACTCCCAGCATCCACAGAGACCCCACAGCAACGTGCAGCACAAAATAGTTTATTAGCAGCGTGGCGGTGCCCATGGGGGTAGCCCCCAGCCCCGGCAGGGTGGACGTGGTCACAGCTGCCCTGGGTGCTTGCAGGGGCCCTGGTGGGGGGACAGGGGGACCAGGCCGTGCTGGGCCACGCAGCCCCAAAGGTTTCTGAGCACCTCTATGACGCCGGGAAGGTCCTGCAAGTCCTGCCACAGCAGCTGCAGCAGCAGGGGCACACGCTGCGGGGGGAAAGCCTGAGTGAACAGCTCTGCGTGGGACACCCCCGGCATGGGGGGACGACTCCAAGGTGTCCCACACCTCCCTGCCCCACGCAGTCCCCTCCAGCCTGAGCCCTGTGGTCCCCTCCACCTCCCCAGGCAATGTCCCCCTGCCCCTCTCCCCGGTCCCCTTTTAACCCCAGGTCTCCCTCCCCCCCTGCCCCCAAGCCCACCCCACCTGAGCCTTGGGCAGAGCCAGCGCCGCATTCGCCATCACCTTGGGGTCCTGCTGGCCCTTGTCCCCCCCGAAGAGCTGCACCACAGCCTTGTCCTGGGAGGAGGATTCCCCCGCAGTTAAGCTCCATCCTCCACACCTCCCCCCACCTCCACAGGGACCTCCCCCCCTCCGGGACCTCCCCACCTGAGCTGTGCTGGAGCCTGGCGAGGCGCTGGGCAGAGCCTGCACTGGCCCCTCGGGGTCCTGCTGGCCCTCGTCCTCCCTGAAGAGCTGCACCACGATGTTCTCCTGCAGGGGAGGATGCCAAAATCAAGGCAGATGGCAGGGGGGCACTGCCACAAGTCCCAGCCTCAAAAGAGGGGGACCCCAAAGGGCTCAGCACTCACCCAGGGTGGGGCCTCCTCCTTGCTGTCAGCAGCATCGGTGCTGGGGCCACGCTGGGGGGTCAGGGCCAATCTCCACTTCAGGGGGCGCTGCGGGGTGACGCTGCCATCAGCAGGGGAGGGAGGAGGGGCAGGCTTAGACCCCCACCCCCCTGGCTTGTCACCCACCTGGTGGGTGCCCGACACGCAGCTGCGGGGGGTGAGGCGCGGCGTGCGGAAGAAGCGCTCTTTGGACACCTCGAGGCGCTGCAGGGCGAGACGGTGGGGGGGGGGGGGGATTTTGGGGCATGGGGCTCAACACTAGTGCCTGCCCCTTAACACCCCCCCCCCCCAATACAAACCATGGCCTTTGTGAGGGGCACACGGCGAGCCAAGCCGACGTTGGATGGTCCAGATGCTTTGAGGGGCTCAGCGCCTGCAGGCAGGGGGGGTCCTGAGCCTCGGCACGGCCCCCCCAGGGCAGTGTGGGGGCAGGGGGGGAACAGGGGCTGTACCTGGGGTGCTGCTTTCATTCGAGGGGAGGTCTGGGAATAGGGATGTGCTCTCCTGGGTAACGAGGGAACCTGGTGGTGCAGCCTGGGCCCCCCCCACGGTTTGTGGGGGCCCCTGTGCTCCCCGGGCAGCTCCTGTGGTGCCCCTGGCCAAGGGGATGCGGGCAGGCACTCTGCGGGCCAGGCAGGGTTTGCCCCCAGTGGCTCCCCCCACCTCACTCAGCTGCTCGCTGGGCAGGACAGGGGCCAGCACAGCCGGAGGGGTCTCTGTGGGGAAGGAGAGGCAGAGTTATGGGGTGGGGGGTCACAGCCATGGGGGGGGGGCAGCACCCAAACAGCTGGGGCCTGCAGGAGGTGGGGTGGGGGGCACCCACCTGCCTTCACCGCTGCAGGGGGCTGCTGGTCCGTGTGTTTTTTGAGGCTGCAGAGGCAGGAGAGGATTTAGGGGTAGGGTTAGGAACCCCCACCCCCCAAAAAAAAAACAAACAGCGGGGGAAGGGGTTGCCGGGGGGCATTGTCCTGTGCATGGCTCGATCGTGGCAGGAACCGAGCACCCCCGGGACAGCCCCAAAGCCGGACCCGGTCCCGGGAGGGACGTCCCGGCACCGGCCTCTCCCCTTCTCCACCTCCTCCCCACCCCGGGGGGCTCCCCCCTCCCTCCCCTCACCTGCGGGACCGGGCCCCGGCCGCCTCCTTCGGGGCTTCACCGCGGGGCCCGAGACCCGGGGCGGCGGCGGCGGCAGGGAGGGCGCGGGGGAGCGGGGGGGCCCCGGGAACCCGAAGGGAGAAACCGGAGGCGCGGTCGAGGAGGCGCTGGAGGGGCCGCGAGGCCTGCGGGGAGCGGGGCGCGGAGCGGCGGCGGCTCCGGGCGGCGGCACCGGGGGCGCTCCCTTGGGTGCGGAGGGAGCCGAGGCGCAGCGGGACGCGCCCGGCCAGAGAGGCCCTGCCGGCGCCGCCGGGCCCAGCCTTGGGCCGCGCTCCCGGTACGGCTCCCGGTCCCGCTCCCGGGCCTCTGAGGATCGCGGCCAGCGCCGCCGGGTCCGCCTGGAACGGGGGCGTCCCGCGGGGCTCCGCGGCCCGGCTCTCGCCGCCGCCGGGGAGGCCGCGAGACGCCATGGGGGCTCCGCGCCCTGCGCCCGGCCCTGCCGGGACCCCCTCTGCGGGCCCCGCTCCGCGCGCCGCCGGTTTACAAACCAACGGCGGCGGGGATTGGTCCCCGCGCCGGGCGGGGCGGGCCAATAGGAGGCTTCGCGACGCAGGCGGCGCGGGCGGGATTGGTCAGCGCCGCTCAAGCACCGCCCCCTCTCAGCTGCCCCGGCAGGGAGGGGCCGACCATAGAGAGGAGGCGGCGGCACAGCGCCCCCCTGCGGACGGGGGGAGAGCGGCGGGCGCGGGAGGGGTCGGGGGGCCCGGGCCAGGGCCCGCAGAATCACAAAATGACAGAATTACAGAATTACAGAATTTCTAGGTTGGAAGAGACCTCAAGATCATCGAGTCCAACCTCTGACCTAGCACTAACAGTCCTCCACTGAATCATATCCCTGAGCTCTCCATCTAAACGTCTTTTAAAGACTTCCAGGGATGGTGACTCCACCACCTCCCTGGGCAGCCTGTTCCAATGCCTAACAACCCTTTCGGTAAAGAAGTTCTTCCTAACATCTAACCTAAAACTCCCCTGGCGCAACTTTAGCCCATTCCCCCTCGTCCTGTCACCAGGCATGTAGGAGAACAGGCCAACCCCCACCTCACTACAGCCTCCTTTAAGGTATCTGTAGAGAGCAATAAGGTCACCCCTGAGCCTCCTCTTCTCCAGGCTGAACAAGCCCAGCTCCCTCAGCCGCTCCTCATAGGACTTGTTCTCCAGGCCCCTCACTAGCTTCATTGCCCTTCTCTGGACGTTTATGCGGTGCTGGGCAGCACAGGGGGTTGTCCCACCAAAGTCGTGAGTCGTGCTCTCACAACGCGGCAACTTGCCATGGTTATATGCAATAAAGAGTTAGATATGTGTGAAGTTTCACAGCAAGCCCTTCTGAACAGTTTGTAGCCATCAACAGCCATGCTGCAGTCGTGTGAATCATCCTGCCAGATTTCTGTGATGGCAACTACATCAAAGTTTCCTCTAGCACGGTGGCCTCCAGCTCCTCCTGGTTGTCACCCATACTGCGTGCATTGCTGTAAATGTACCTCAGCTGGGCCACCTTTTGGGACGGAAAAGCCCTAATAGCCTCTTGACCATACTTGGGTGTTTCCATAGTTAACCAACCCTTGTGTCCTTCCTGCTGAATGTTATGCCATCCTCCTCCTTCACCAAGACACTGACATGCAGAAAAGACTACACAACCATGGTGTTGTAAAGTAGGCATACTTTATTGCGGTGCACTGGGCGCACTGGGAATAGGTTCCCTCAAAAAGTGCACGCCTGCCCGGTCGTCTCTCACAACATTCTACATGAATACTGTTACATATGACATGAGCTCTAGTACATATTCATTATTTTCCCCGAAAAGGCAGACCTCTTCCAAGTACTCATTTCCATCCTCCCCGCCCTCAGCTCCTCCTGGTTGTGCTTGCGCAATGTAGCCTGGTGGTCGTGGGCAGGGGGCTTTCAGGATGAAGGCAACGAGGAAGAGGAGGTTAAATGTTTTACCTTTCTGGACTTTGACCTTCTGTTGGACAGCATTTAGAAGTTTTTTGTTTATCTTTGCCTTATTTCCTGCCAACAAGTTGTTCGTCCTTCCCTCATCCGTTGGCCTTGAGCGATATCTTCCTTTTTACATCTGCTTCTCATAAGGTTCTCATCTACATCCCAGATAATTAGGATATTTTACCATATATGTAGCTAAATATTAATTTGGATAAGTTTTAGCATCTTCCCCATCTCAACACAAGACTGCAAGGTCTTGCTAGCACATTCCTCACCCACAAGAACTGGCAGGTTACATTCAGGCTCCACTCTAGTGACCCCGCTTCCACCCCCACTTCATACCTAGTCTAAAGCTCTGTCAATGAACCTGCCAACTCTCATCCTAAAACCCTTTTCTGATGGTGGAATAAGCTATTTCTGTCTGTTCTCAGCAGGCCTGGTCTCGTGTAAATCGAGCCAAGGTCAAAAAACCCAAACCCCTGCCAGTGATACCAAGCTCGAAGCCAAGTCTTAATCCCATAGCTCATTACGTCCAGTCCCTCATTACTTCCTATAACTGGAGGGATAGAGGAGAACGCAACTTGCGCTCCCGAACCCTTGGGAGTCTCCCCAAGGCTCTGAAGTCCTTCTTCATAGTCCTTAGAGAAGGTTTCATCACTATTTCATCACTGCCTACCTGAAACAACAAAAACCTCCTTTTTATGGAGGAGGTTTTAATGCAGTGGGTAGTCTGACTAGACTTTGGTGACACCTCCACGTAGGAAGAGCCATCACCCTCACCATTGTCCAGTTGTCCTCGGACCAACCACATGGGAGAGCAAAGAGTGGCTTGGGTGATCATCTGAACCCTCTCTTCCAGAGACTTGCAGACAACCCGTCCTTTCTCCCTGCCATCCTGCCCACATGTACTTGCCATACCTGCACATGGAAGGTCTGAGCAATCATTCCGTCCACGTCGTAGGTGAATAGCCCAAGGAGCGTTTCCGCTTTGTCCTCATCCACTCCCTCAAAGACAAGAGATGATGGGGGCAGGTCAGTCTCAAGCAGGCCATCAGAAAAAGGAAAATGCTGAGGCCAAAGCTGGGAATCCTTTCCCACCTTCCTTGGCTCTAGCAGTATTCTAGTACAAGTGATAGTGAACCCAAGTCAGGGCACTTGGAGCAATTGCTCCCAGATCCTTGTCTGTGAACCACAGAAGAAGGTTCCAGCCATGTCTAACAATGCTCAAGTGTCTCCAGTGCCCCTCGATAGGATGCGGTGCTCTGCATCAACCAATCCTCAGATATCTGAGGGAACACACCACGCTTTCTGGCGCTGCTTTTCCTTGGGGCCAGGGCCTCCCAAAAAGAAGTGCCAGGCAGAGACTTACAGAGACAGCAAACACTTTGGGGGCGCTGCTGACTTCTCCGGAAGGAGAGACTGCCCTGGAGATATGCCAGATGGTAAAAGCTGCTGGCCAGATTGTCACCGGCAACCGAATGACGGCATGTCCCTGAGATCCTCGGAAGGCCCAGCAGTCGCCTGGGGAGATCCTGGGCTGCAACGAGAAAGCCAGTGACTGTCAGTGGCAAGGCAGTCAGAAAGCGAACAGATCTGGCTGTTCAACAAGGAGCCACAGACCTTGCCTTCTCTATAGGTCGCAACTCAGCTCACAAGTAAACGCTAGGCTATGAACAGAAGGTGAAGATGCACCAGTTTTGAGAGTGTCTAGGCTCGATTGCCTTTCGCAATCCAGTTCTGCTTTCTCAAAGGCAGAGGTTTGAGAGGCTTTCTCAAAGGCTACAGAGGCAGGGTGGTGTTCCTAATGTACATGTATGCCACTCCATCACCCTTCAAAAACTGAGCTGGACCTGTGAGGACCATTTCAGGCATTCTTCAGGCTGACTTGGTTGACCAGATCAGTGCTGGGGGGCCCAGAGAACATCTCTTGCAGCTTCCATGGCTCGGCACACCCCCAGAACTCCCACCCATGCCAGAAACGCATGGTCTCCCAACCAGAAAGCAAGAAAGGAAACCAGCTGTCACAATTTCTCTTGCAATACCTGCAATATAGTCTCTGGATGTTTTGCAAAAGAAAAGAGTGGAAAAATCCACCACTTCTTTGCGCCTTTCCCACCATAACTCTTGGAAGTCCTCTGCACATCAATTGTGGCACCTGAAATGAACATGGAAAGAAGTTCACTAGGACAGGCAGGAGATTAGCAGAAGCAGTGAATTATGATGTGTTTCTCAGGCTGAATGCAGAGCTTGTTGCTTTGGGGAGGGTCAGGCACGAGCTGTGTGCAGTGAACTCTGTCTGCATACCTAAGGATTTCAGGGCCCAGTCAGGCATCCAGGTGTAGATTTTAAGCACCTTTTCAAATGCATTCCTTGTGAAGTGCAGAATGTTCTGGGGAAAAAAAAAAAAAAAGGAATGGAGATACAGCAGTGAGCACAAACACACAGCAGTTCTGCATGAGCAGACTTGTAGGAGAGAGCTAAGGGCTCCATGTGAGAAAACCCAAGGCAAGACCTGTCAGAAAAGGTGCCAGACTGTGAGCATTCCCAGATGAACCAAGTGAAGCCTGGCAAAGGCCACCAGTGTCCAGAGCCAAAGCACAGAGCGCCTTCAGGTTCTGCCTGAGAGCCATGTTCCCCACCCCGTGTACTCTCCAGACCAGCCTGGAGATGGAGTCATGCCCTGAGCCAGCTGCTGCATGCAGAGGCCCCTTTCCAGCTGGCCTGGAGGATGGGCCTGCCAGCTAAGAAGTCCGACCTGCAAGTTTCTAGGAAGGGCCTCCAAAGCCAAGCCAAGGCCAGCAGGTGCCTGGCTGGACACCCAGCCCAGGGAGAAGTTCCCAGTGCTGCTCAGAGTGCAAGCAAAACTGAGCCCTGGCAGTCAGGTGTGGGGCAGGCAGCACAAGGACAGAGCTACCACCGCAAAGGGCCAAGGAGGAAGCCCTCAGAGGGCACTGAGCTCTCTGACTCGCCCCCAGCACCTTTACCTCTCTCTTCTCCCTTCGGATGTGATTATCTTCCAGAACCTTGCTCACTGCCTGCACAAACTGTTGCACTGCAGCAGACATATGGGCTTCCTTCTCCTGGAGCTCCTGCCTCTTCTGGTCAAGCCAAAGCAGTGAGGTCCTGGAGGCAAAGGGAAAGCAGATCTTGTCCAGCAGCAGCCCATCGGAGGAAAGGGTTCCCATGGGCCATCTACCTCCCCCCTTCCCCAAGCCCCTCAGCCCCTTTTCCCTTACTCTGGTTTACAAAAGGCTCCTTTCCACTACCACAGATAAAGGTAGGGAGCCGTGAAAACAAGGCAAGGGAGTGCAAAAATAGCACACAGCTGGCTGAGCCAAATCCCCAGGAAAACTTCCATGTCAAGAAAGCGCTCTTACCCGCTAGACTTGTGCTCTGCTTCGGGCACTGCTAACGTTGTCTGGAAGATAAAGACACTCCACTGGAGAAAGCACGAGGAGCACTGCCAGGGCTTCCCAAAGGAGAATGCCCCAGTAACAGCTGGCCAAATTTTCCCATGCTTTGAGGCAGTTTGGAGAGATCCCAAGCCCAGAAGTCGGGCTCTTTAACTAGCTATGGTCAGCAGAGCACCGTCTGCATTTCCATTTGCTTTCCTATCCCACCCAACCTCTCCCAGCGGTACAGAGGGAGCAAACGCCTCTTCTGCCAAAGTGCTCCTCTCTTCATCCCGTCCCTGCACAGGTCACTTGGGAAGATCCGTCTGCACATTGAAGCCCATCCAGGTGCCAAGATGGACTGACCAATACAATTGCCCACCACCCAGGGGGAGGAGGTGGGAGTAGATAGATGGGGGGGAAGGTGCTTTTGGTTTCTTTCCTTTGTTTCTCGCTCCTCTAGCTTGTTAGTAATAGACAATAAATCTTAGTATCTCCCTATGCTGAGTCTGTTTTGCCTGTCACAATAATTACTGCGCTATCTTCTTATCCTTATCTCAACCCTTGAGCCCTTTTCATCGTATTTTCTCCCTGTTCCTCTTTGAGGAGGGAGAGTAAGAGAGCGGCTGTGGTGGAGCTCAGCCGCCCACCTGAGTAAAACCACCGCAGAGGCTCAGGGGAGACCTTGTTGCTCTCACAACTCCCTCCTAAGAGGTTGCAGCAGGGTGGGAGTAGGTCTTTCTCCCAAGCAAGAAGCAACCGCAGAAGAGGAAATGGCTTCTGGTTTCACCAGGGGAGGTTTGGGGTGGGTATGAGGAAAAATTTCTTCCCCAAAAGGGTTGTTGGGCCTTGAAAGAGGCTGCCCAGGGAAGGAGTTGAGTCACCGTCCCTGTGGCTATGCAAAAGATGTGTAGATGTGGTGCTTGGGACGTGATTTAGGGGTAGACTAGGCAGGGCTGGGTTAGTGCTTGGACTTGATGACCTCGGAGGTCTTTTCCAGCCTCAATGATTTGACGATTCTATGATAATAAGCAGAAGTGCTGAGACACAGAGCTGACCAAGCAAACATAGAGACATGGACAAGGCACAGACCATGAGGATTCTTTTTAACAGAAGAGTAGAGAAAGCAGCTAGAAATAGAAGATCTTTCTAGAAGAGAACTTTCTGAGCTAGAGAAAGAGGAAAGCATTTGTGTGTAACTTCAAACTTCCAGAAGAAAAGAAAAAACTTGCTAAATGTGGGCAAGAAAAATACAAAGAAATAAAGCCACCAGTTATGATTAAAACTTCAGAAATATTTTGTATTCATTACCGGTGAGCTTTACGGAATTTGTCAGAAATATTTGTTCCTGGGGGTGAATCTGTCAAATTCTCTTAAATTTAAGTGTCACTGACAAACCTTTGAGTCCAAAGAAATAGGTACTGAGTGGTGCCCCAGCGGGCAGGAGGGCAGAGGTGGCTGTGTCACCCAGGTGTCACAGTGGGGCCATGACATGGCAGCCCAGCTGGGATAAATGGCCAGGGGTGCGGGCAGGCCCCAGTGGGGATGGAAGCCCCTGGCAGCAGGCAGCAGCAGAGGGCAGAGCAGGACAGGACAGGGAGGTGAGTGTGTGGTGGAGCAGGGGCTGAAGCGGTGTCTGAGGCTGAGCAGGGCCAGAGTCCCGCTGCAGCCTGAGCAGGGGCTGGAGCTCAGCAGCTGTTGGAGCAGGGGCTGGCTTTGAGCAGCCCCCACAGCAGAACAGGAACCAAGTGTTTGCTGCAGAAATGGTGTTGCAGACTTTCAGCCCAAGCAGTGTTATGAAAGTTTTTGGATGTCCTGGGAAGATGCTTGAGTATCTTGGGGAGATGCTTGGTTGCTCTGGGAAGAGGCATGGGTTCTCCAGGGATATGTTTTGGTGTCAAGGGAGGTGCTTGCTTGCCCTGAGCAAGACAGTTGGGTACTCCAGGAAGGTGTTGTATTCCTTGGGGAGATGCTTGGCAGGCCCACAAAGATGAGAGGTTTTCCTAGGGAGGAGCTTGCATGTTCCCCCGAGATGCTTAGGACCTCCATGGAGATGTCTGAGTGACCAAGGGAGAACCTTAGGTGCACAGGGATATGCTTATATCCCCTGGGGAGGGAGGTGTTTGTGAGCTCTGGGAAGACAGCTCCTTGGGCTCTCTAGGAAGATGCTGCTATTCCCCTGGGAGATACTTGGGTGCCCCAGTATGTGCTTGAGTACTGCAGAGAGCAGTTTGTCTCCTCCAGGGAGGGTCCTGAGTGCTCCAAGAATGTTGCTGAGTGCTCCAAGAGTGTTGTTGAGTTCCCTGGGCAGGTGTTTTTTTGCCCTGTTGAGACGCTTGCGTGCTCCAACAAGATTGCTGAGTGCTCAGGAACGATGCTTGGATGGTTCAGGGAGATGTATGTTTCCTCAGGTGAGAAGCACTGGTTTTCTGGAAACAAGCTTGTGTCCCCCTGGAAGGTGCTTGTGGAACACAGGGAAGCACTGCGGGTCTCCAGAAAGATGCCTGGTTGCCCCTGGAACTGCTTGTGTATCTTGAGGAGATGCTATAGTGCACAAAGGAGATGCCTGGATACTCCGGGGACATGCCTGGGTGCCCCTGTATTACACTTTCTAGCTCCAAATTGATGCTTGGGTGCTCTTGGAATGTTATTGTGTGCCTTCAGGAGAAGACTGTGTGCTCCTGGGAGGTGCTTGGATGCCCTGAGGAGATGCTAGCATGCCCTGGGAAAATGCTTGTGTACACCAGGGCGATCCTTGGTCTTCAAGGGAGGTGACTGCATTGCCCAGGGAGGTGTTTGGCTGTCCCAGGGAAATGGATGGTTTCTCCCGGAACATGTTGGTTTGCCTTAGGGAAATGCTTGGGTGCTACAAGGATGTTCTTGGGTGCCCCTTTTAGCCAGTTGGGCACCCACAGTTGATGCTACTGTTTCCCAGGGGGGTGCTTGGGTCCTCCAAGTTGATGCTTCTTTACTAAGGGGAGATGCTTTGGGGTAATGCAAAGAGGTGTTGGGATGCAACAGGAGAGATCCTTGAAGGATGTACTTGACTGCCGTAGGGAGATGATTTGGTGCTCTATGTAGATTCCTATCTTCTCCAATGAGATGTTTTTGTGGTGTGGGAGAATTTTTCATTGCATCCGGAGTGAGAGGCTTGAGTGCTAATAGGAGACATATTGATCCCCCAGGAACATACTTGTGTCCCCTGGGGAGATGACTGGGTGCCCCATGGACATACTTGAATGACCCAGGGAGGGGCTCCTGTACCCCACAGAAGCTCTGGGGTTCCAAGGGAGGTGCTTCCCATCTCCAATGAGATGCTTGGGTTCTCATTGTGTGCCCCAGGTGGTGTTTTGGAGCCCTGGGGAGATGCTTGGGTTCTCCACTCAGATGTAGGAGCATGGTTGGGAGATTCTTGGGTACTCCAATGAGGTGCTTGAGTGTTCCAGACAGGTGCTTCTATGCTGCAGGGAGATGCTTGGTTGCCTGGGGGAGAATCTTGTGTGACTAGGGGGTAAGTTTGTGTTCTCCAGGGAGGTTTTTCTTTTGCCCCAGGGATATACTTATCATTGAATCATAGAGCCCTACAATGGCTGAGGTGGAAAAGGACCTCAAGTATCATAAAGTTCCAACCTCCCTGCCACAGACAAGGAAGCCACACACTTTAACAGGTTGCTCAGGACCTCATCTAACCTGGTTTTGAAGTCAGCTAACGTGGTCATCTAACCTGAACTTATGTGCCCTGGGGAGAAGCTTATATACCTTGGAAATGCCCTTGGAATCTCTAGGAAACTGCTCAATTGCAAAGGGTCACTTGGATGTCCAAGGAGGTGCCTGGGTACTGCAGAGAGCCATTAGTGTTCTCCAAGGAGTTGCTGGAGTGCTCCAGTTGTGCTCTGGATTGCCTTAGGAAGGTGCTTGGATGTACCTGTGAGAAGTTTGAGTTCCCCTGGGAGGAGCTTGTGACCCAGAGGCAGGTGCTGGCAGCCTCTAGGGAGGTGCTTATGTGCCACTTGCAGTGCTTGTGTGCCATGGGAAAATGCTTGTATACCCCAAGAAGCTCCGTGGCTCCTCCAGGAAGGTGCTTGGATTCCCCAGGGAGATGCTTGTCTACCAAGTGAGATGTTTGGCTGACCTGGGTCGATGTATGGTTTCTCCAGAGAGGTGCTTCATTGCCGGAGGGAAATTCCTGGGTGTTTGAAAGATATTCTTGTGTGCTCCTGAGAGATGATTATGTGCCTCAGGCCATTCTGTGCCCAAAGGAGATGCCTGTGTGCTCTTGGAAGTGCTTTTCCACTCCTGTGAACTGCTTGGGTCCTGAAAATGTTCATGCTTGGGTGCCCAGCAGTAATGCTTGATTAGTCCAGGGAAATTCCTGGGGCCTTCAGGGACATGGGAAGTATCTTGGAATGTTCCTTGGGTGGTCCAGAAACATGCTAAGGATGTCCCAGGGACATTTTTGGGAGACCCAAAGAGTTGCTTGGGTGTTCCAGGGAGGTGCTTCTATGCCCTGGGGAGATGCTTGGGTACTGCAAAAAGGTGCTTCTATGTGTCACGTTAAGGGGTGTAGCTGATTAACTGTTATGGGCCCGGTCGGATTCAGGGTACTGAACTGTCACAATCACAGATTTACCAATAACGCATTAACTGTTAGGGGTCCGGTCGGATTCACCAATAATGGATTAACAATTAGGGGTCTGGTTGGATTCAGAGCACTGAACTACCACGGTCACGGATTCACCAGTAACGTATAACCACCTTTACTCGTTTAACCACCGTATAACCAACATATAACCAAAGTATAACCACCCTTATGCATTTAATGAGAACTATCACAACTAGGAACAATGCAATCAAGTGCAATTTATTACAGCAACAGGTACACAGGTTCTTTGGATTGCCGGCGATAGTGACTGTCTGTAAAGCAAGCTAGCATGCATGAAATACACAGGTGACACAGGTGCGCAGCCTGGAAATTAACATGTTAAAAGGCACAAGGACTCTAGAGAGATTTATAACCAAGTGTTAAAATCTCACCCAAAGGTGTCCCACTGGGGGGGAAGAGACACGCAGCCCGTCGACTAGTCCCAGGAGTCAGGAGGTCCTCAGGATGTTGTATTCCCTCAGGATGGTATCTCACCTGACAGTGGTATCTTCCCTAACATCCCCTCTCTCTTAGGCCAATTTATATTATTTTCTATCTTTTAGGTGGAGCTTGAGTGACTTTAGTCAAGCTTATCTTAGTTTTCATTGGTAAAAAGTTCTCCCATCTCCGTTTAAAGTAATATGCTCTGAGAAATTCAGAGCGCATGCTCAGTGAGGGGTGGTCGCACCTTGGAGGCAGGTAGCTTTTGGGATGTGTAATACACAATAAATGTTTGTTCATTGTCTTTTGTAAAAACAATGAGTTCTGTTTGAGGAACAGGAGTTGTGAAAACTCTCTGCTGAAGTAAGGAGCTGTATAATGCTTGGCTAGACACTATGAAAATTCTTTTGCTTAATGTAACAAAAAAGAGACCCCCTCCCCCCCCCTTCTCTCCTTCTGCATCTCAGTTGCCTCTTTTGTTTAAAGACCCTGCTGCAAAGCTCATGTAACCATCTCCTGATAAGTTGCTAAACTAGTGTATCAACATCCTGCCTTCCTGTCTCACGCTGGGCCAACATGACCAAATAAAAAAAGAAGTTGAACCACAACGCCGAGGAAGACTACGGCCTTCATCTTCACGACCACCAGAGGGACAGAGACGACCCCCTAGCAACAGTGCGCGCAGTCACAGAATATACCAGGACGTGCTGCGTAATCCTGAAATCACCAAGATATAAAAAGGGACCCTGGCGGGGGTGAGGTGCGTGCCGTTGGTGGAGCCGAGACTCCCCGGCCGCCCAGCGCTGTTTTGCTTGCTGTTGCTTACTCAATAAATTCCTTTCTATTATTAACGCAATGCTCTCTGAAAATTAATTAAGGGGGCAACTTATAACAGGATGGAGGCTTGTTTTGTTATCATAATGCTATTGTAATGAGGAAAAGTACACTAGGGTACAGCATTTGTCAAAACATGACAGGTCCTTGGCTCAGGGTAGCAAAAAGTGAAGCTTATCAGTCTCTGTGTGCACAAGAAGAACAGAGTCCTCTGCCCTCCTGCCCACTGGGACACCACTCAGTACCTATTTCTTTGGACCCAAAGGTTTGTCAGTGACACTTAAATTTAAGAGAATTTGACAGATTCACCCCCAGGAACAAATACTCATGAAGTGGGGAGGGGGCGGAGGTGGCCATTGAAGTGCGTAGACGGCCGCTGTCAGATGCAGGCCGCCATGTCTACCCGCCCCTCCCACCCTCCCCGCCTCGTGGAGCCGCCAGGTCTACCCCGCCGTCACGGCCATTGGTCGAGCCATCACGGCCACTGCTAGGGGGCGGCCCGGCTGCCTCGTCTACACGGCCACACGCAGACGCAGACACGCGTGCACAGACGCGCGTGCCCACACGCTTCCCTCCCCTTGCGGCCCGCAAGGTCTATCCGCCCGCCTCTCGCGTGCAGGGGAACGGGTTTGAGGCGCCATTCATTCGAATCGTTCACGCTTTAAAAATAATTAAAAAAAAAAAAAAAAAAAAAAAAAAACATCGAAGAAAACCCTCAGCAGCAGCACCAGCAACAAGATAGCATGGGTTCCACTTGTCGGCGGGGAAACGAAGAGGTTGTACGAAGCATGGGAAAAAAGCGTTCGCTCTCAGACTCTGGCCACCATGTTGTCCTGGTTTCAGTTAGGACAGAGTTAATTTTCTTTCTAGTAGCTGGTAGAATGCTATGTTTTGGCTTAGGATGAGAAGAGTGCCAATAATACACTGATGTTTTAATTGTTGCAGAGCAGTGCTTACACCAAGCCAAGGATGTTTCAGCTTCTCACTCTGTCCTGCCAACGGGCAGGCTGGGGGTGCAGCAAGAGCTGGGAGGGGACAGACCCAGAACAGCTGACCCAAACCGGCCAAAGGGGTACTCCATACCATCTGACATCATGCTAAACAATATATAGGGGTGGCTAGCCAGGGAGAGGAGGGCTGGACTGCTCGGGGTTAGGCTGGGCATTGGTCAGCAGATGGTGAGCAATTGTTTAGTACACATTATTAGTAGTAGTACTATTATCATTATTATTGTTATTATTGTTATTAATATTTTCCTGTCTTAATAAACTGTCTTTATCTCAGCTCACAGGCCTCACTTTCCCCTTTGTCTCCCCCATCCCAGAGAGGTAGGGGGGAGGGTGAGCGAATGGCTGTGTGGTGTTTAGCTACCGACCGGGTTAAACCACAATGGTCCTTTTGGCACCCAATGTGGGGCTCGAAGAGTTGAGATAATGACAGAACTGACTAGAGTGTGTTAAACTAAAATTGGTGTAAGTATTAGACCTGCTTAATAGTTGCTAGTCATAATGCTTATTGCTTTAATCTCAAGTCTGCTGCATCTGTTTTCCAAATTGAGTATTATAGCACGTTATTTTTCATAAGTACTCTCTGTCATGTTGTTTATTCTCTCCGGGCCCTGGTAAGATCATTATGGTACTGTGCATTGTAACAGTGGCTTATGAGGGGATGAAATTTCTGATCATGTCTCTAACTTGGTATTTATACTCAGCAATGTCTTCGACTCTATACTTTGGAAACCATACCTTGGAAACTATTATCAATTATGCCTATTGCCTTTTTTCATCAGGGAGCCGGTCTGTGGAGGGGAAAGGGGAAGGTATTTTTTCTTACTCGTTCACTCTCCCTTGCTCCTTCACCACCCCCTTATCCTCCTTGTTCATTCTCCCTTTCTCCTTCACCACCCTCTTATCCTCCGAGCTTGTTACAATAGTTCTCCAAGATATTGAATATCCTTGAGATACTCAGACCAGCATAGTCTTGTTGTTATGTCTCCTGAATGTGCTTCAGGTTTTGTTTAAAGTTAAACAACTACTTAGGAATCTCATCCAGAGATCTGTCCTGAGGCAGGATAGTTGTGAGTGGTAGGGAGTATGGGAGGATATGGGCAGATTTCTAGAGCAGTGGGCACCTCCAGTGTTTTGGAAATTCACCCCTGAACAACTGCAAAATCCCCCCAAAAATGGTAGAATGCTTGAAAAAAGGGTGTCATGACTCTGGCAGTTCCAAAGTGATATAAATCACTGTAACGTGCTGGGGTCTGGCTCATGCCTACCGAGCTGCAATTGATACTACTATCAACTTAGTGACAGACCCTGCGGCCACTCCAGGTCCTGTGACAGACCCAACAGCCACTCCAACCCCTACGATGGATCCTGCAGCTGCTCCAGTTCCAGCTCCTGCAGCCGCTCCAGTTCCAGCTCCTGCAGCCACTCCAGCTCCTGTGGCTGGGTCAGAGAAATGAGCTGTAGCAGTGCAAGTTGCCCCTGTAGAGAAGGTGAAAAAATGGTATAGAGATTCAGTTTGTTTATAACGCAGAGAGTCTTCTGCTAAGTCTAGGTATAGAGAACATGATGCTGGGCCATCAGGGGTTCAGGAGGAGGAAGATGAGGATGCCAAAAATCAACAGTAACTACCTGAAACCTATACCAGCGTGAGATACGAGATGTGTGAAAAGATTTTGGTCGTTGCATAGGTGAGCAGCTTGTCACCTGGCTGCTCTGGTGCTGGGACACCGGTGCCAATTGTGTGGAATTAGAGGGCAAGGAAGCCAGGTGGCTGGGATCCCTTGCTAGAGACGCAGGCATTGACAAAGTAATTGCAGATGGAGCACAATCTCACAGCCTCTGGAGGCGTCTCCTCTCAGCTGTGAGGGAAAGGTATCCCTTCAAGGAAGAACTTGTATGTCTACCAGGCAAGTGGACCACTATGGAGAAGGGAATCCAGTACCTGAGGGAATTAGCCGTACGGGACGTGATTTATGAGGACCCAGACCTCAGACAAACATCCAAAGACCCAGATGAAGTCAGGTGTATATGACCCATGTGGTGGAAGTTTGTATGGAGTGCACCATCATCATATGCCAGCTCATTGGCAATAATGGCCTGGAAAGAGGATGAGGAACCCACAGTGGATGAAGTGGCTAAACAACTCTGGCAGTACAAAGAAAGTCTCTCCTCTTCCTTACAGGCCTGTATCTCGGCTGTGGAGAAACTTTCTGAAGAGGTCCACCAACTTAAAGAGAATTTATCTTCCTCCCCACCTGAACAAGCCAGTGTCCACCAACTAAAAAAGAATACTTTGGGGAAATTGTCAGAAAAGTTCCACCAACTTGAAGAGAGATTTCCTCCCCACCTGTACAACCCGCTGATTGTAAACCCGTTCTACCAAGTAACCTGTAAGAAGAATGATTTTGAATGGGGCCCTGAGCAACGACAAGCCTTTGAACAAATTAAGATGGAAATAGCTCATGCAGTAGCCCTTGGGCCAGTCCGAACAGGACCAGATGTAAAGAATGTGCTCTACACTGCAGCCGGGGAGAATGTTGCCTATGACAATTACCCTTCTTTCCTTCTTGGTGGAGGCAATCTTCAGGTGTGGAGGCAGTCTTGACTGTGTTGCCCTTGGCAATCTCCTGGGTGCACCTCCCACCACATCCTCACCTACCTGCCAAGCTCCAGAGCCTCAAACCTATTGTGTAAGGGCACCTGGGAAGGTGAGGTGCGTAGGGAGGGGGGCTTGCATGCAACACCGAGTAGGGACCTGTTTCCATTCCTCCCCATCTCTTAGATCCCCTCCTTCTGCCCGACAGCGAAAGGAAAGGGGGTCCACCACTGTTTGGGCTGTATTACCCCAGAGCTTTTCTTGCAGGCATGGCAGGGAGTTGCTCCACCAGTCTATCTCCTGCTCACACTTGCTGATGGTCCTTAGTCTCTCCACCTCCTCCTTGAGCTCTGCCACCAAGCTGATCAGATCATCTACGTACTCAAACCTCATGCAGGTGCTATCTCTGCCACCCTCCGTTGGAAGCAGCAGGTCTTTTTGGGCTGGCACTTGGTCTGGGTTACCACAGACTTTTTGGTGAGAGCTTTCAGCCTAATGGAGACCATGGCCACTTTTGTTGCCAGGTAGGCAGTCAATAGGTGAGCTGGTCTACTGAGTTGGAAGGTATATTCTGCCCCGTCTGCTTATCACCCAGGGCCATATCTTATGCAGGATGTGCTGGCCAGGTCTTTCTGTTCCTCTTCTTGATCTCAGCAGAGTTTTTGATCTCACCATCATGTCCTAAGACTGCGGCATTGCCATCTGCAAACCCCTGCACTATGGGACCCTCTTGTGCAGTACAGCTTGTGTCAGGATGTTAGCAGCTGCCTGGGGCAGTGAGTTTCTCAGTGCTCTGCTGCACACCGCCATACACTTGTGCTTCCACTCTGCCAAGGCAATGCTGTGGACCAGTTCATCTGTTAAATCCCCCAGACCCTCAAGCTCTCCTGCTCAGACTCTTAACTCAGGTAATTTGGGCTTATTGTAGTTAGTGGCTGTTTAACCTTTCCTTGTTTTGTTGTCAGCATGCAGTCCAATGTGCAGATTTTCAGGACAGTTCTGAGGGCAACCTCTGAGCAGGGTGAGATGAGGTTAGAGCACGTAACAAGGGTTTCGGGTGTTTTCAGGTTAGGGTTTAGGGATTGGAGCTCACCTTTCAGGGTGAGGAACAGGCTTTCGGGGAGGGTTTACTGTTCTGCCTGTGATATCTGGTCAGTGTTTTGAGGATGGGCTAGCTTTGTGGGTTAGGGTTTAATTTAGGGCTGGGGTGAGGGCTAGGTTTAAGGCCAGCATTTTCATGTGAGGGGTAAGGGCTAGGGATTAATGAGAACAAGTGGGTAAGAGTAAGGGTAAGAGACTGCAGGTTTGGGTTTGGGCTTCAAGGTAAACTTTGAGGTGCTAGGGATTAGAACAGTGGGTTCCTGTTAGGCTGAGGGGTTGCATTTAGCATCAGATTAGAGCTTAAGGTTAGTGGTTATAAATAGGGAAATGGCCTAACACAAATGTTTTCATAGTCAGTGATGCAGCAGCAACAATATTACCTGAACACCTTTTATATTTTAAAGTCTTTCCTCTCTGTTGGTCACTGTGGTGGTTTTACTCGGGTGAGCAACCAAGTTCCACCACGGCCGCTCTCTCACTCCACCTCCTCAAAGAGGAAAGGGGAGAAAATACGACAAAAACAGCTCAAGGTTTGACATAAGAATGACTTAATTAAAGGGAAAAGGGAGAGGAAAAGAAAAGGAAAAAAAATAAAAATCAAGGGCCACGCAGAAGCATAGAGAGAAAGAAAAGCGGTTTCTCTCTACTTCCGTCAATGAGTGATATTCGGCCACGTCTTGGGAAGCAGGGCCTCAATACGCGTAGTGGTTGTTTGGGAGGACAGATGCTTCCACCACAAGATCCGCCTCCCCCCCCCCCTTCCCCCTTCCCACCTTCTATTGCTGAGTATGATATCATATGGCATGGAATATCCCTTTGGTCGGTTTAGGTCAGCTGCCCTGGTGATGTCCCCTCCCCATCATTTGTCCACCCCAGCCTGCTGGCTCTTGGGAGCTTGGAGGGAGTCCTGATGTGGTGCTAGCATTGCACGGCAATAGACACAACACTGGTGTGATACCAGTGCTGTTCTAGCTACACGTGCAGAGCACAGCACTCTGTGGGCTGCTGCAGGGAGAGGTGACTCCATCCCAGCCAGACCAGCACAGTCACAGAAATGACCTTTAGTGGGATGTAAAAGGACACATGCTGTAGAAAGCCCCCGCAGTAAGGGAAATGGGAACCTACTGCTTAATGAGGTGGGTGAACCTCATGAAGTTCAACAAAGGCAAGTGCAGGGTCCTGCACCTAGGGAGGAATAACCCCAAGCACCAGTACAGGCTGGGGGCTGACCTATCATAGAATCATAGAATCGTAGAATATCCTGAGTTGGAAGGGACCCTTAAGGATCATCAAGTCCAACTCTTGACACCGCACAGGTCTACCCAAAAGTTCAGACCATGTGACTAAGTGCACAGTCCAATCTCTTCTTAAATTCAGTCAGGCTCGGTGCAGTGACCACTTCCCTGGGGAGCCTGTTCCAGTGTGCAACCACTCTCTCTGTGAAGAACCCCCTCTTGATGTCAAGCCTAAACTTCCCCTGCCTCAGCTTAACCCCGTTCCCACGGGTCCTGTCGCTGGTGTTAATGGAGAAAAGGTCTCCTGCCTCTCGACACCCCCTTACGAGGAAGTTGTAGACTGTGATGAGGTCTCCCCTCAGCCTCCTCTTCTCCAGGCTGAACAGGCCCAGTGCCCTCAGCCGTTCCTCGTACGTCTTCCCCTCCAGGCCTTTCACCATCTTCGTAGCCCTCCTCTGGACACTCTCCAACAGTTTCATGTCCTTTTTATACTGTGGTGCCCAGAACTGCACACAGTACTCGAGGTGAGGCCGCACCAGCGCAGAGTAGAGCGGGACAATCACCTCCCTCGACCTACTAGCGATGCCGTGCTTGATGCACCCCAGGACACGGTTGGCCCTCCTGGCTGCCAGGGCACACTGCCGGCTCATATTCAACTTCCTGTCTACCATGACCCCCAGATCCCTCTCTTCTAGGCTGCTCTCCAGCGTCTCATCGTCTCATCGACCTGCTGAAGAACAGCCCTGCAAAGAAGGATCTGGGGGTCCTTGAGGACAGCAGGCTGACCATCAGTCAACAATGTGCCCTTGTGGCCAAGAGGGACAATGGTATCCTGGGGTGCGTTCAGAAGAGTGTTGCCAGGTCGAGGAAGGTGATCCTCCCCTCTGCTCAGCCCTGGGGAGGCATCACCTGGAGTCCTGTGTCCAGTTCTGGGCTCCCCAGTACCAGAGGAACATGGAACTCCTGGAGTGAGTCCAGCACAGGGATACGAAGATGATTAAGGGCTTGGAGCATCTCTCATACAAAGAAAGGCTGAGAGATCTGTGTCTGTTTAGCTTGGAGAAGACTGATATGGAATCTTATCAATGTGTACAAATATCTGAAGAGAGGGTGTCAAGAGGATGGGGCTGGACTCTTTTTGGGGGTGCCACATTTCTTTACTGTAAGGGTGACAGAGCACTGTAACAGGTTATCCAGAGAGGTTGTGGAGTCTCCTTCATTTGGAGATATTCAAAACCTGCCTGGATGTGATCAGACCCCTATCCCCTGCTTTGTCCTGCAGACAGCTTCTGGGGATAGAGAAAGGTCCAGGAACATCTCCCTGTTTGCAGGTTCTAAACAACAGCTCAGAAAAAAAAAACAGTGCAGGCTGTAAGTAGAGATTAGTGAAGGCATACTCTAAGGTTCATCACCAGCTGATTTCTCTCTCAGTGTAGGACTCTGCATGTTAGCATGTAGCCTTCCTACCACCACCCTCCCAGTCAGAGCAGGCAAATGAAGGCAGAGGCTCTAAAAATTGCTTTATTTTTTCCAGGTAGCGCTTGCCTCGAGCTTCCTTCCCAAAAGTCCCCTGGGAAATGCCTTGGGGTGATGTGGAGCTTTGAGTACCCTGTCCCATGCAACAGCCTCTTGACAGCAGAAGAGAGGCTGCTTTGGAAGGCTTTCACCTTTGGAAGCCATCCAGCAGGACCCCTTCTCTTCTAACCCTACCAATGCACTGTGGCCCTTTATCATGGCACCTTTGGGCAAAGTGGGGAAGGGCCTGTGCAGGCATTCTGCAAGGGAACTTGTGCTCAGGTGCCCGGAGCACCTCCTGCTCTCCTTCTGCATTGACCTTGGTGTCTCACTCCACGCTCTCCCAGCTGATGTTGCACAGCAGCTTCTTTGTTTTTCCTTTTCTTCATCTGCTCTCCCAAAGGCACAACCAGTGTCTGTCTCTCACTGGCTTGGCTCCGGCCACCAGTGGGTCCCTTTTGGAGCTGGCTGGAGCTAGCTCTGATCTGCCATGGGGCTGCTGCTGGGCTCTGCTCACAAAGGCCACCCCTGCAGCCCCTATCCCAACACCCCTGCCACTACCAAAACCTTGCTACACCGCCCCATTCCCTGATTGACTGGGTAGACTTACAGTCAGACTGTCGTTTGGAATATTCATTCTTCAAAAATCCACAATGCCTAAGGAAGCTTGTTTCTTTCTCAATAGTTGGTGGTATCACATTAAGGGGTGTAGCCAATTAGCAGTTACAGGTCCGGTTGGATTCAGGGTACTGAACTATCATGGTCACAGATTCACCAACAATACAACATGTCCTCACTCTAGTCACGTTCAATGCGAACTATCATGGCTAGGAACAATGCAGTTAAGTGCAATTTATTACAGCAACAGGTACACAGGCTCTTTGGATTACCGGTGATAATCTACTGTCTGCAAAAGCAAGCTAGCATGCATGAAATGCACAGGTACACAGGCTGGCTATTAACATATTAAAATGCACGCAGACTCTATAGGGATTTCTAAGTTTCCATGGAGACACCTGGTATAACCAAGTGTTCAAATCTCACCCAAAGGCATCCCAATGTGGGGGGAAGAGGGGGCTCAGCCTGCTGACTGATGCCAGTCAGGAAATAGATTCCTTTGTGATGGTATCTCCCCTCATCATGGTATCTTCCCTAACATCCTCTCTCTCTTAAGCCAATTCTAATTATTTTCTATCTTTTAGGTAGAGCTTGAGCGACTCTAGTCAAGTGTATTTTGGTTATGATTGGTAAAAAGTTCTCTCGCTTTCGTTTAAAGGTATAGGCTCCAAGAAATTCAGAGCACGTGCTCAGTGAGGGGTGGTCACACCTTGGAGGCAGGTAGCTTTTGGGATGGAGGTGTGTTCTGGTACTATAATGATATTGTAATGAGCAAAAGTTCACTGGAGTACTGCATTTTGTCAAAAACATGACAGGTCGTTGGTCAGGGTAGCAAATGTGCAGCTTATTGGTCTCGGTGTGCACAAGAACAATCGAGTCCCCAGATGCTCAGAGAGCCTAGCTGTGGTATCTCCACTCCGTTCTACACTCCGTACTGTTCCTTAGAGTCAGCACACTAAGTTCCCCTGGTGCAGTAACATCTAAGGTTGGAAGCGTAGGGAATGCTTAGGTAGTGCAGCTACACTCAACCCTGAAAGCTTCTTCAATACTGTACATTTTCTTTAAAATGTGAATATCCGTTTAATTTTTCCAAGTCACTTTAAGCAATTACTCCACAACAGCCAAATGTGAAATGTTTTATGTTTACAACGTTTAGTTTGACAGAAGGAAGTTTAAAAACTTTGTAACTGTAAATGATGATCCAGGACTGGGAGTCCTCTGAAAAGATTAGGTGAGGAACTCGTGGCACGCATCTATCCCAGGACTTGTAAATGAAGTAGCTTATTATGGATGCCTAAGAGTTGACTATCACAGTATCAAGGAACATTGGAAGAACCTGAAAGAGAGCTTCTTAGACTGACTTTTACAGTAACAGGTGGGCCTGCACCCAGATGCGACACTGGCTGCACTGGGAATGGGGATAATGGGATTCTGGGAGTAATGGGATTAGGACATAGGCACTAGAAGGGACACAATGGGGATCACACGATAGGACCAATGTAGTCCTGGGAGCACTGGGAATGGCGATAATGTGTGCACTGGGATGAAACTGGTAAGGACAGTGGGAGCACTGAGATGATGACAATGGGGCACTGGGATGGGGCTGAGAACACCCGTAGGTGGCCCTGGAGCACACTGAGACATACTGGGACACAGTGGGCCCTGCTGCAACCCCAATCCTTCATGACCCCGCCCCCCCCAAAACACTTCGTGCACCCCTACCCCACTCAAAGTCCCGCCCAAATGACCCCCTCTCATAAAGGCCCCCCATTCACCCTGTGTGACGCAAGGCAGTGCTAGGCACAGCTTTATTCCTCCTTTTTGGGGGGCGGCACATACAGAGCCTCCCCCAGAAGTGGGGTACCGTGGGGGAGGGGGACTTCATTGGGGGCATTTGTGTGCACCCCCATGCCCCATGGCACAGGAGTGAGTAGCTTCCATGGGGGCGGTCCAGTGCTATGCAGGGGGAGCTGTGACCTGGAAAAAGCAGAGGGGTGTTTCCTGGGGGGCTGGCACTGCAGGATGGGGTGGCTGGGCTGGGGAAATGACCTGGTGCCTTGGCTCCCAGCCTGGCCCCTGCAGGGAAACTATAGGGCAGGGGGGCATTTATTGTGCCCCAAGCACTGTGCTCCTCCCACAGCCCACCCACACTTTGCCCTACAGCCCCACACTCCACTCCGTAATTCCCCCCTCCATCCCCTTTCCCCTTTCCCGCCTAACCCCGCTCCACACTCACCCTACCCCACCTCCCCATGCGCTGCTGTACCCACTATGGGGCTTGGGCTCCCATGTGCCCCACAGCAGGGTCCGGTCACTTTACCTGGGGCTTCTCACAGTGGGGGGGGATCTCAGGTAGCTCAGCTATCCACATGGAGTGATGTGGGGCAGGAGGCAGAGCAGTGCCAGCAGCAGCACCAGCAGCAGGTGTGGGAGGAGCCTGCAGGGGCACTCAGTGGTCTGGGGGGAGATCTGGGGGGTGCGGCACCCCTCCAAACCTCCAGGGCTTTTCCTGACCCGCAGTGTGGGGTGCTGTGACCCATGGCAGTGGGACCTCCACTTACCACCATGTACGCCAGCATTTCTGGTCTGCACACTGGGACGGCTGTGGGGAACATGGTGATTGAGGGGGCGGTGACATGGCCGTTCCTCTTCTGCCTCCTGCTTGACATTTTCTAGGGGAAAAGATGTGATTCTGATGATTCCTACCTCCCTCCACGGCTCTGTGCTAAGCAGCTGTGCCTCAGGCTCTGGGGCTCGCCTGTGGGAGGAAGAGGCTGGGGGGCTGGAAACTGGGGCAGTGATTGGCGTTGGGGGGGGTGGTGGTGATGGACCCTGGGGGATGCGGGGAGGGCTGGAAAGTGGGGGTGGGGTGAAATGGGCAGTATGGGCAAGGGGTAGGTGGGAATTCTGGGGGACCCAAAGCACCACGTGCCCTCACTCCATGCCAGTGCAGGTTTGCAGGGGCGACACTTGTGTCCACGGTCTTTGCATTCCCACATTTTATTATGATTCTACCCATTTTTTTCCCTCCCACCTTTCTACTCCTTAGATTCTGACCGCCCCGATTTCTAGCATGCAGCCCCAAAAAGCAGCTGGCGGCCGTCTGCCCTGACGTCCGCCTCACAAATATGTATGGCGATTGAGGCTGAGCTAGAAGGAAGGATGAAAACGCAGATTTGGGAGTTTATAGGGGCATTTTCAGCCAGTGAGAGCCCTGTGTCCCCCCAAGTACCCACGGCACCTACGTGGCCAAAGCCTCCAGTGTCTGCCTCAGCAGTCTGTGGAGGCTGCTGATCTCCATTTGTAGCTCCTTGAGTTTGGGGGAAGAAAAATACTTTGTTAAGGTTTCTCCCATTTCTCCTCTCCATTTTGCTGGATTTGGGGACTTTGTGGGGGCCATGCCCACACAGCGCCCTCGTAGTGCTGCAAAGCCTCCATCAGGTCCTGCATGCCACACATCATCTGCAGAACTGGGGGGAACAGCAACAAATTTGGGGTGCCGGTGGTGGCTCCCATCCCTTTGGAGCCCTGGGGAGCCTTTTCACTTGAGGAGAGGGATCATGTTGCTCACCTTGGCAAAGGCGGATTGTGGCAGGACACCACAGCAATGCAGCAGGGCTGGAGACCATGGCCACATTGGCCTCCACAGATGGGCATAATGGGGGAGGGGCTGCCAGCCTCATGTGTTGTCCCCCCCCAGCTGAGGGAGCTGGTTTGTTAGCATGTGATAAGGCTCGGATGCCTCTTACCTGCAGGATGGCATCCTTCTGTGCCTCTGGTGCCTGCAGATTCTCTTTTCTTCCCTTGGCCTCAGCGAGCAGCGCTGAGTTCTGCTCCAGAGGAAAGTGGGTTGATACCCAGTGAGATTGGACTGAAAGCTGCTGGTGGTGCATTGGGGTGGGGACACAGTGCTGCAGGGCACCCCTGGTTCTTTGTTCCCGTCCTCACCATCTCCTGAAGGCCGGTGACTTCCTCCAGAAGGCCATGCTGCTCCCTTTCCTGGAAGGGAAAAACTGTGCCGTTAAGTTGCTGGGGGCAGCCCCATAATTTGCGGGGTTCAGCCCACTAGTTGGAGGGCATGCAACTGGAGGCTGCACACCACCAGGTCTGGCCCTGCTGAGGCCAATGCAGCCCCACTGCCGAAGGCAGGGCAAAGGCCAGCGACCAGAAGCCAGGAGTCACCACATCACCTTGGCATTGTTTTAAGAGGAAAAAAAGGGAAAATGAGCAACAGAGTTGCTGAGCAGCTGTTGGGGGGCACTCACCAGACGCTGATTTTGTTCTATCAGGCCTCTCTTCTCCTCCTGGAGCTGTCTCACCTCATCCTCCAAGTCTTCCAGCTTTTGGCTGGATGCCCAGCCATGCTCCAATGCCTGATGGGCCCTGCAAGAGACAGACGGCCGCTGGTAGTCACCCGGCAGCACTGCTGCAGAGACGCATCTGCAGCTTCCCACATGTCCCTGTCCCCTGCTCCCAGCACCTATGAGTTGTGACAGGTGTTGCAGGCGCAGAGCTGAAATGCCCACATTTAGCTTGAAATGCCCAGTGTCAAGGCACAGAGCCATAATTCCACTGTATGCTCCAGGCACACCCAGTGTCCAGGCATGGAGCTGTAATGTCGCCATTTGAAGCACTGCCCCCACTCGCCTCTGTTTCCCCAAGCGCTCACCCGTCCTGCTGACAGGGGGCGATCCACTCACGCATGACAGCGCGGAAGGTGGGCAGATCCAGGGCTACCCCTGCTGCTGTCAGCTCCAGCATCTGCCTGAGCTCCTGCAGCTGCTGCTCCTCGCCGCTACGCCCCATCACGGCCTGCAGGTACTCCACAATGCGCCAGGCTGGCACCGCGCCTGCCATCAGAGGCAAAGCTCACCACATGCCCTGCGTCTGTTGGGCAGCGCGCGCATCCATCGGGCTGCCCGTGCATCCACCCATTGGGCTCCAGCCCGCCGCGTGTGTTCCTGCGGCGTCCCCCGGCTTCCGCGTGCCATTCAGAAGGTGGAAACAGGCACCACGGAGTGAGAAGGAGGCCACGGGGTGGAATCAGGGTCCCGGCACCGCTACCTGTCTGCTCCACGTCACAGGCAGCAAAGGCGCAGTCCAGCAGGGACTCCTCCAACCAGCCACCCTCGGCCCCGGCTGTGGGAGGGCAACGGGAGAGGTTACGGGGCCCGACGTGGTGCTGCCTGGCATGGCAGGACGCCACGCGCACCTTTGGGGCCATGCTGGGGCCACCTCATTCTTTGGGGGGCCGCCTAACGCCCCTCTGGGCAGCAGGCAGTACATACTTGCTGCACTGTCTCCGCTCTCCATGCTCTCACGGCACTGAGGGGACCCCAAGGCTTCTCCTCACAGCCCCGAGGGAACAGGCGGGAGCCCCGGCCACTTCCCGCCCTGTCGGGGAAGGGGCGTGCCTACTCGCAGCCCTACCAGGGCTTGGAGCCGGGCACCAGCACTTTGCTGAGCTTGCGAGGCCTCGGGCCTCTGGCCTGCTTGGGCAGAGCTTCTCCGCAGCACTGGGAGGCTTGGTTTCTCCTTTGTTTAATTGGAACAGCAGTCCCTCTACTGAGGAGGTGGCAAGCATCGACTGATAGAATGGACTGGGGTGGAAGGGACCTTCAATATCATCTAATTCCACCCCCCGCCGCCACAGCCAGGGACACCTTCCACTACACCAGCTTGCTCAAAGTCCCATCCAGCCTGGCCTTGAACACTTTCTGGGAAGGTGCATCCACAGTTTCTCTGGGCAACCTCTTCCTAGGACTCACCACCATGGTAAGAAAAGAATTTCTTCCTCATATGTCATCCTTTAAAATTCAAACCATTGCTCCTTGTTCTGTCATCACCCCTTCAAGCTGCTGAATGGTCCACCCTGACACACAGGAAGAAAGCAAAGTGGCAGGAGGCTGGCACAAATGCGAAAGTAACTCCTGACCAAAATCAACAGGAGAAGGCAGATTGGGACTGCTTCCCAGCCTCAAAGACTCAGTGATTCTGTACAGGAGAAACTCGTTATGGTTTGTGTGTTTAGGCAATGGGAGGGGATCGTGGGGCAAGCTCCTGGCTAGACAGAGGGTCTAAGTCCAGTTGCTGGGGGGTGATCCATATTGTAGGTGTGTCTGTGTAGGTGTATGTTTTCCTGGAAAATACCCTAACATGCAAAGAGCCAAACATTCATTCACTGTGATCCCGGTTTTTGCTTGCTTTGTAGTATCACTGAGTGTTTCAGAGATGGTTCTTATAGTAATTCCTACCTGGGTTGGAAATTCCACTAAACAAATAACCTCCTTTAGTGCCTGTAGTGTACTGACACTCCTCGCAATGTTATCTTATGAGAGTCACCACCATCACGGTGAGCCATCTGCACCCAACCACGAACAGGTGACAAAATGGAGCTTCAGTGCAGGGGGACCTTGGGAATCTCCAGCCTTCAGCCAAAAGAAACCCCCTGAAGTTGGCAAGGAGCAGTGGCCAGTGCTGCATGTGGGGCAGAATACCATCAGGGCAGGGCTGGACCTGAGCAGCTGAGGGGGGACCCTGGGGAGAAGGGCCTGTGTGCTATGAGGACACCATAGGAGCCAGTGGGACATGCTGACAGGGATTAAGGCCAGCTCCTTATGGGGCTGCATTAGGGGCAGCAGGGTCCCCCTCGACTCAGTGCTGCTGTGGCTATCTCTGGAGCAGTGTGGCCCAGGACTCAGTTCCAGGTTTTAGAGAAGTGCAGAAAAACTGGAGAGTGTGGAAGGGAGGTCTGCCAAAGTGGGCTTCAGGGCTTGAAGCACATGAGATGGAGAGGTTTAGAGACCTGGCCTCCTTTGGCCCTGTGGCATGGAGGCTCCAAGCAGCAAAGTATGCAGAGACTGCTTGAGAAGTGCTTTCAGACACATAGGTGCTTTTCCTCCTACTAGGAAAGAGCATGAGAAAGAATGAATATCACAAAATGCAGCGGGGGGCATTGAGACTGAGGTGGAGAAAGGTTTATTGAAGGACAGAGCTCACCCAGAGCCCCTGGCTTTGTGTTTCATGGATTACTGAGGGCAGATGGAGAGACATTAGTCAAGGCTGGAATATGGGTGACCCATTCGGTGATAAACTAGAGCAGATTGATATGGCAGTGCACTAATGGTAACCAGGCTAGAGTAAGAGGAAGTGGGAACCAATAGGAAGTTTCTAGGCTCGGATGGGCCTATAGAGAGCTACACCTGATCGAAAGGAATGCACCAATCAGAAGTCTGTAACAATGCCTGCTAGCCACATGCAGCAGGTGTAGCTGGCTCAGAAGCTATATAATGTCTTGCACTGGAAAAAGAAAGGGTCTCCAGTTCTCAACTGTCTTGGAGCCCATGTCATCATTCCCTTCAAACAGTAACCCCAGCGTGATAAGGGGAAGAGCAATGCTGCACGAGTGTCTGAAGGGAGCCCAGCCGAACGAATCAAGCTTGCAGCCAGACTGCAGCTTCAACCCCGGGACATCTCCTGAAGGACAGATGAGCGGCTGGGCATTAACAGTGGGAGCAAATCTTTCAGCAGCAGAAGAGGCTATAGTAAAATTATTAACACAACTATTAGTAAAAAGAGGTGTAAAATATGACCCATTTAAGATAAAGCTACTGTTGAAGTTTTTGCAAAAACAAGGGGTCCCCTCAATGGCCTCAGCTGTATTCGATGTAAAGACTTGGGAACAACTGGGGGAGAAAGCGTGGGAGGCAGCATCAAGTGGGGATACAACTGCCGCTGAAGGTATGATCACGTGGTGCCTGGTAATGGAGACTTTAAGGGCATGGCAGGTGGAAAAGAAGGTACAGAACGCTGCCACCCAGACGATCCTGACAGTAGCTCCATGATCAGAGTCTGATAAGCCACCAGAGCAGGACAATTTAATAGTTTTTGGGGATGATTGTATTGGGTCTGGCTGGAATGTTAACTTTCCCAGCAGCAGCCCATACAGTGCCGTACTCTGTACTTGTGGCTGGAACAGCAGTGTTATCACACCAGTGTTGTGTCTGCTGCTGAGCAGCAGTGGCACAGTATTAGGCCTTTCTCTAACCCTCCTAGGGGGTGGGCAAAAGGTGAGGAGAGAAACATCACTAGGGCAGCTGGCCTAAACCAATCAAAGGGATATTCCATACCATGTGATGTCACACTCAGCAATAAAAGGTGGAAACAGGAAGAAGAGGGGAGGGGTGGGCTCTCGTTTGGAAGACGTCGGTCCTCCTCTCGAACACCGGCTGCGTGCGTTGAGGCCTTGCTTCAAGGACGTGGTCAATCATCGCTCATTTGTGGGAAGTAGAGAGTAATTTCTTTCCTCTGCACTTCCATATAGCCTTCATTTATTTTGTTTGTTTGTTTTCCTCCCTTCTTTTTATTTTCCTTTTTTTCCCCTCCCTTTCCCCTTTCCCTTTTTATTTTCCCCTTAGTTAAATTGTTAGTTCATGGTAGTCTTTATTTAACTATTATAATTATTTCCCTTTAATTAAATTATCCTTATCTCAACCCGTGAGTTGTTCTTCGCTTTACTTCTCCCCCTCCTCATCTAAAGGAGGGGGAGTGAGAGAGCGGTTGTGGGGTTTAGCTGCCCAGTACGGTAAAACCACCACAGTCCTTTTTGGCGCCCAACGTGGGGCTCGAAGGGTTGAGATAACAATAGAATTGATTAAACGCATATAACTAACACGCTTGCTTGCTAGTAACCATGTACATTGCCCTGTTAATAATAATAGCTTTGTTCCTATGTCATGCAATCCGTGTCATATTCTCCTTTCTCCTATATATCCGATCCGACAAAGTGCTACAATCTGTGTTCACTTTTTTTAATTCGCTGTGCTGCCAAGCACTGACCTTGGTTTTAATCTGGAATTCAGGCTCTGCACTGTTATCATTTGGGTCCCATGGAAACTATCTTTCAGAGAATATTCAGAACTACACTGCCTTCCTTTTCTCATCTGGACACCAGTTTATTAATAATATTAAGAATGGTACCTTTCCCTCCTTTCACAGTGGGCTAATTACAACCGTTTGGGAGTATTTTGAAGATCCATCTGTAACCCATGTATTGCTATTTCTAATTCTGAACAACCAGTTTCATTTTCTTTCTAAGATTAGTCGATTGTTTAGAAAACTTACTTGGGAATCTGTCCCGAAACAGTCTTGTGGTGAGTGGCTAGGTGTGTGGGATGATGTTAGCAGATACCTGTCACGAGTGTCTCCTCCAATAGTTTTGAACTTCACCCCTGAGCAAGTGCTAAATCCTAAAAAATTAGTAGAATGTTTGAGAGTTGTATGTCCTGACCCTGATAATGCCGGAGAACGACAGCTTGCAGCATTGTGCTGGGTCCTGGCTTATTCCTATCAAACACTGTTTAACATCATCCAGCAACTTGAAGAGAGGGAGGAAGTCTCTGAATATGATGACCAAGTAACACACGATGTGGCTGACCCAAAAGACCAACCAACTATGGTATCAGTCGCCCCCATAGTCAAGTCAAA